>NC_043704.1:10655356-10665229 GCF_006229205.1 Suricata suricatta | reverse complement strand
TGACCCTCATAAACATTCCCTCCCTCTCAGGGCCCACTGGGACTCACACCGAGGGAGAAGAAGCCCAAAAGTTAGGACAGGACCTAATTCTCTACTTCTCACTCTACAATTTCACTTAAAAAAGCAAGGGGATCTGAGTCCCCAAACGCAGTTCCATGCAAGCAACTTCACTGCACCTTGGAAGAAAGCAACCTTATCCATTCTGCAGAGGAAGGACACATACCCAAGACAATATCTGTACTCCTGTTTTTTTATGCTGGGGTTTACCCAAAATAATTTTAGTTCACCTACCATGGATCTCAACCCCTTACAAACCCATGACCAAGCACCTTTATTTTGGGGAACATAACATTCCAACCAGAACCAATACTGGGCTCAGGAGGGATCCTAAGAGGACACAGTCCTGGTTGGATTCACGGTGCAGCCCCAGGGCAGACAGTTTGGGTATAGCATCATTAGGGAACCTTCTGGAACCTTGGCCCCTCCTTTCTAGGAGTCAGAGCACTGGATCCCAGAACACAGTTCTGCTGGCATCTCTGACTGTGGCCAGGCCTCTGCACCACCAGTCCTCGGTGTGGCCCACAGCATCATCCGTCCCCACACAGGACCTCATTTGCCCTCCACACAGTCATGTCACACAACTGCGTGGTGCTGGTGACCCGGGAAAACAAAGGCATTGGCTTTACCATTGGGTGCAACCTGTGCTGGCAGTTTTCGGGGGACGTGGTGCTCACACCGAAGGACGAGGCACAGGGACAGGCAGCCTTGCAGCAGCTCCAGGCTGAGGCCTATGTCTACACTTCCACCCGCTGGACATCGACGACCTGCAGAGCACCCGCGCCCCGCGCGACTACCTGTGCAAGGAGTGCAGGGGCATGGATGTGCTGGTCAACAACGCGGGCGTCTTCTTTGGTAGTAAGGGTGTGCGAATTCTTAGGCCAGGAGACCTCCCTGAGGGGACCACCCAAGGTGGGTTTGGAGCTAGCGTATGAACTGCTACTGTGGGGCCATAGCTCCAAGGGGATCCATTCTACAATGGCCTCCCTAGGGAAGAAGATGTACTAGAGGCAGGGAGAAAGCAGTACCCTCCAGGAATTGCAAGCCTGTCTAGCCAAAGGACCTTGGCATTGACATGGATCAGACTTTCAGGGACTTCACCTGGGTTTTTGCATCTTGGACTTTGAGAATCTCCATGACTCTTTTTTTTTATGTTTATGTATATATTTTGAGAGAGAGTGTGTGTGTGTTTGTCAACAGGGAGGGGGAAAGAGAGGCAGAGAGAGAATCCCCAGCTGGCTCCACGCAGCACAGACCCCAATGTGGGCCTTGAACTCACAAATTGCAATATCATGATCTAAGCACAGTCGAATGCTTACCCGACTAAGGCACACAGGCACCCCTCCATGAAATTTTACCTACTTTGAAATATACAACAATCCCACAGGGTCATAGGCAGAGATGCCTCATTCACCCTTATCAAAGCTTCTTGCAATGGTGCCAACTTACAAAGCTACACAGCATCAGCCAGCCAGATATTACGAGTTGGGACACACTGTTCACTAACCTACACACTAGAATATTCACTGGATTACACATACAACAAAAATGTTTTTGTCATTGCATAGAATATTCTTAGAAGGCTACTATTTACTAACCTATTCTCCTTCTTCCAAAAAGGCCAATGATCCCATACCCTTACATATTCAAGCAGAAGTGATGATAAAAACAAACTTCTTTGGTGCCCAAAACGTGTGCACAGAACTACTGCCTCTAATGAAACCGCAAGGTGGGTGTGACCAGGAGCCCAAGCCATAGTGTTTCTGGCATGATCTGGCCCTGCCTCTCTGACCTCATCTAAGGGGTTCCTCTCCCTTCTCAGCCCCACCAGCCTCCCTGCTGTGTCCCCCCCCCATAGGTACCCTTCTCTTCAGGACTCTGTACACACATGTCCAGCACTCAGCAGTGCCCTCTGTCCTGCTGGCCTTCCACAAATAGATCTTTCCCCTCCTTCATGTCTTCATCCCAAACTCTCCTCACAGAGGCCTTTTCTTCATTCTGTGCCCCTCACAGGTGCACTTCCCTGGGGATTTTTTCTTGGACCCTTTCTTCTCCCACTCCCTTCCTCTGAGTGATCTTATTCAGGCTAGTAGACCCTTCACTCTCCAAACTTCTCAGCCCCCCTAAAATCTGTCAGCTGCCTAGAACATTCCCGGAGCTCCAGACACACATAATTCTCTTCCTACCCCTCTTTCTCCTCAGGATGCTCTGCCCTCCCTCCGGAATCCCAGCCCCCAAGCCCCTCCCCCACCAACACCCCTACCTAAAACTCTATAACACATCTGGATGACACTCTTACTTTCCCATTATCATCCTGGTCACAGGCCCTACCATCCACCCTCCATGATAAATGAGGTCACCATGTCCACCTCCTGATTATCACTGACCAGGTCCTAACAGTTGTCCTAACAATTTGTCCCCAAGTTCTCTCCATCCCAACTCTCCAACAGAGACTCAGCTTTCATTACTGGACAATTGTAACTTTTCAAAGAGACTGCTTCTTCTGCTTTTTCCCTTCTGGTTATTCTCTGTACTCTCTGAGTGCTCTTGTACTCCCAAAAGTCCTTCAGGAGCAAAGTCCAATCCTGAGCACAACTTGTAGAGATCTCTGCCGTCAGACCTGCCAAAGTCCAGGCCCATCAACTGTGCTCACCTTGTTCAATGTTTGCACAAAACAATCTGCATAATTCCTGGGTTGTAAACTACTGCAATATCTACCCCATGTTAATGTGATGGGGGCACCACCACCATTCAGTACACTGATTAAGTAAGATGACACTTTTGGAATGATTAGGATGTCTGGCCTGAATGACCACATGCATGTACAGTTTACTCTCAGTTCTGCCCCAGCTGCCTCTTCCATCCTGAAAACTTCTATCACTTCTTCTACCACTGGCTTCACTGGTGCCCAAAGGGCGGCTCTCAAATGTCTCCCAACTCCTTTACTCGCCACAATGTTGATGCGGGATGAGTTCCTTGTGCTAGCATCACACATGCTCCATGTATACCCTTAGAAGGCAAAATGCATTTCTGGCTGATTGTTGTCTCACTTACGGAACAGTGTGGGTACCTGCTGTGTATTGGCCTTGGACCAGAATGAGGAATGAGTGCTCTTCTGCTTTGCTGAGGCAGGCTCTAATCAAATACTGATCTTGCCTCATGAAAACTAGACTCATGGACATGGACATTCAAGTTATATTCTCAGTGTGAGGGCAGGGCTTTCTTGCCTTTGGAAATAGGAGAGTTCTTCCATTATTTGGGGGGATGGTAGCCATAGTGGTTCAATTTACCATAACTTTACACCCTTTAGTGACACTATCTGGGAGAAATCCTAGCTAGGATAACCAAATGCAAACACCTTCCCACCTCCCACCTAGTTTAGAAACCAGGATAGAAAGAATAATCTTGAATGACATCCACTGAATCTCTTTGGTTCAGAACCTAACTGAGGGCTGAAGAGGGAGGGGGAGGGGGAGGGGGTGATGGTCATGGAGGGGAGCACTTGTGGGGAGAAGTACTGGGTGTTATATGGAAACCAATTTGATGATAAATTATTATTAAAAATTGATTGATTGATTGATTAATTTTTTAAAGGCCAATGTTTGCTCTGGTTTTTGGCATGAAAGGACAAACCAAAAGACAGAACTATGAACTTAAGGTCCCAATAGTATATGTTCATTGTTCCTACTTTTTAATACATTCTTCAAATAGAGTTTTACTGAAATAATCTAGCCACAAAAAAGGTAAGAATCTACAACACCCAGGAGCCCACCACCAATCTTAGCCAGGCAATCAGTGTCAAGGTCATGTAAACCCCTTCCCACATTCTATATCTTTTCCCTCCCCTTCCCCCCAAATTCCTATTCCTGAATGAGAAGGATACTCTCTTTAAAAGGATAAGCTTTTGTTCCTCTTTACTGTCTTTATCTATGGCTTTATTTCAAAAAGATATTAAGGAATAAACATCTCTAAGGAATTGAGCAAATATTGGAAATCTGAACATTCTTCTTCATCAGATATTAGCTTAAAGTACGAAGTGGGAATACAGTCTTGTTAAGGCTGCACATACCAAGGAAACTAAAGAAGGTGTTCTCAGCCTTCATTTCAGAAGGTACTGCTTTGCAACATCCTGTAGTCTGAAAAACCACTAGAGGAATTTGGTGGGAAAATTACAATAGTAAAGGTATCTCACTTGCACACACACACTGACATATTGGTTCTGGAAAGGATAGATGGGTGGACATTTCTAGATGTGATGTGGTAGGCATCTTACATATGGTCCCCATTAAGTCCATGGAGGAATAATGAATCTCAAAGTCACAAGCACAGCTGGTTGCAGACTGAGGTCATGTGACATCCGAACTAGTGGTTCTTCCCACTACTCAAGGGGCTCAAATCATTTTTACTTGATCCCCCTCTTCAAATATAGTCTTGCCTGGTAAGTTTAGAGAAACAGAAAATAAGAGGACAAGGCTTGATTGGGCCTATGTCTTCCTCATCTCAGGGCCACAAGTACCTCAGGGAAAACCACAGGAGGCACATTTTAAAACCATGAGGTGTTTTGTAGCATTCTTCTCAAAGCTAGAACAAACTGTCTTAAAATTCATATGGAACCACAAAAAAAACCCAAATAGCCAAAGTAATGTTGAAGAAATAAACCAAAACAGGAGTCATCACATTCCTAGATTTTAGCCCCTACTACAAAGCTGTCATCAGTATGGTATTGACACAAAAACAGACACATAGATGAATGGAATAGAATAGAGAGCCCAGAACTGGGCCCACAAGTGTATGGCCAATTAATCTTTGACGAAACAGGAAAGACTATCCAATGGAAAAAAGACACCCTCTTCAATAGGTGGCTGTGGGAGAGCTGGACAGCAACATGTAGAAGACTGAAACTAGACCACTTTCTTACACCATTCACAAAAATAAAACTCAAAATGGATGAAGAACCTGAATGTGAGACAGGAAATCATAAAAACCCTAGAGGAGAAAGCAGGAAATAGCCTCCTTGATCTCAATCACAGCAATTTCCTCCTCGACACATCCCCAAAGGCAAGGGAATTAAGAACAAAAATGAACTATTGGGACCTCATCAAGATAAAAAGTTTCTGCAATGCAAAGGAAACAATAAAACAAAACTAATAGGCAACCGACAGAACGTGAAAAGACAATGGCAAATGGCATATCGAATAAAGGGCTAGTATCCAAAATCTACAAGGCACTCACCAAACTCCACACCTGAAAAACAAGTAATCCAGTGAAGGGTTAGTATCCAAAACCTGCAAGGAACCCACCAAACTCCACACCCAAAAAATGAATAATCCAGTGAAGAAATGGGCAGAAGACCTGAATAGACAGTTTTCCAAAGAGGACATCCAGATGGCCTATAGGCACATGAAACGATGCTCAGCATCACTCATCATCAGGGAAATACAAATCAAAGCCACACTGAGATACCACCTCACACTGGTCAGAGTCACTAAAATGAACAAATCAAGAGACTATACATGCTGGCAAGGGTGTGGAGAGACGGGCACCCTCCTACACTATTGGTGGCAACGGAAACTGGTGCAGCCACTCTAAAAAAGTGTGGCGGTTCCCAAAAAAACTATACATAGAACTCCCCTATGACCCAGCAATAGCACTGCTAGGGATTTACCCAAGGAATACAGAATGGCTGATGCATAGGAGCACATATACCCCAATGTTCATAGTGGCACTTTCTACAATAGCCAAATCATGGAAAGAGCCTAAATGTCCATCACCTGATGAATGGATCAAGAAGATGTGGTTTATATATACAATGGAATACTACATGGCAAAGAGAAAGAATGAAATCTGGCCATTTGTAGCAAAATGAATGGACCTAGCAGGAATCATGCTAAGCAAAATAAGTCAGGCAGAGAAGGACAGATACCATATGTTTTCACTCATAGGTCTAACAGAGGACCATGGGAAGGGGAAAGGGGGGTAAAAGAGTTGGGGAAATGGTGTGAGGCATATCATGAGAGACCTCTGAATGCTGAGAACAAACTGAGGGCTGAAGTGGGAGGGGGGACGGGGAAGGGGGATGATGGTCATGGAGAGGAGCACTTGGGAAAGAGCACTGGGTGTTATATGGAAACCAACTTGGTAATAAACTATTTAAAATAAATAAATAAATAAATAAATAAATAAATAAATAAATAAATAAAAACCCTGAGATGTTTTGTGAAAATCCCTTATCAGTCCAGAGGCTTACTGACTGGTACTCTTCATAATGGAAAAGATTAATCTCCCAGGGAGTGTGATAAATGTGAAATCATCAATGGTCACAAGAACCAGCTTGAACTTAAGACTCTGTATAGCCTTGAGAATCAAGTAATGCACTTGAAGTTTGTGACCCCAGATGAGACGATGTCTAAAATACCCTGTGTTGTGTAGATCACTGTGGCTCTGCTTTAGAACAGTAAGGTTGGGAGAGTAGGAGAGAGTGAGAGATCTGTTTCCTAAAAATAGATCCCTGGTCACATACAGAGTAGTGGTCTGGATAAACTAAGCCCGACACACACCTGGCCCCACCAGTGCAAATGTCCTTTCTTACCTGGGCAATGAGTTTTTCACAGTGGCTGTGACATGGAAACCCTTTTACACACTACCTCACACATAGTGTCACACACTTATAGTCACACAGTCTCTGTCTCACACCCACTCCCATTCACACACATGTCACACATGGACATGAACTCACACACCCTTAGCACAAGGACGCTGGGATAGTCCAGACACTTCTTAGTTTGTAGGCTATGTGCATTCAAGTTCCAAGTCCCCAAAATGACACTCTGGTTTCTCTTCAGATCGCACAAATCTTTCGCCTTTTACCAAGTCCCCAAAATGACACTGAAAGCCATGAGTCCACTCTGACGAGAAAAATGTTTGGATCAGAGCCTTTGCTGTATAAACTCTACAAGTGCTTCCATTCCTGCATATGTGATTCCTGTCTCGAACTATCAGACCAGAAGAGTCTACCATCTCTCCCAGTTCTAGAAGAAGCCCCCTGACAGCCACCCTACCCACTTGGGGATGTGGTCAGTGCATAAGACAGCCCTGAGGAAGACAGTCTGGTTGCAGCATCTCTAGCAGGAATTGACTTACAAAAGCCTATCAATCCCCATCAGGGTTTCCTCATAGACACATTTACTATCTATACTAAAGGTACTTAGGAAAATAGCTCCAAACCCTAGGGATTAAATGTAGCTATCTTTCTGGTATACCAGTTACCCAGTGTTAATACCTCTGCTTCCGTCTTTTCACACACTTCTGTTTTTGAAATCTCAAATCATTAATATATGTGATATTTATTGTGAGAAATGTAGATGATATTTGAAAATGAAATTAGTGGAAGTAATAAAATCTGAGAGCTGCTTACTAAAAGACCTAATAAATAAGGTCTGTTAACCTTTTATTAAATATTTTTAATGTTTATTTATTTTTGAGAGAGAGAGAGAGCTGTCAGCACAGAGACAACACAAGGCTTGAACTCACAAACCACAAGATCATGACCTGAACCCAGATCAAGGGTAAGACACGTAACCGACTTAGCCATGCAGGTACCCCTGAGATCCATTAATCTTATACTTATTATGTTGTAGATGGAAGGACAAAGTAACTGACTCCTTTCCAAAAGGTATTCATCTAGAAAACTTTTATATTAATAAGACAGTATCTGTAATTCATTTTAGTTATCTCTAAACACCACCTAATGAGAGTTACAGGGTCATGCATTGTCTCTTTCAGTGAACTTGTATGGCACTGCCATTCCTTTGTGGGGTGGAGCTCAGAGTTAACGGACCATGACTGTCTTTCCCAGATAGTAACATAAAACAGGGACAGTTTCCTAAATTTCTTGAAGCTCTTATTATTGTTGGTACATTCTCATAACCTATTAAGCAAAAGACACTCATTTAAATACAAAAATAGCAAACTATTTATACATATTAATAACAGTTCACTTTTATGAATAATAACTATATTTTTGAAAAAGAATTAGTGACAATGTGAGACTGCTTTACCCTTTTAACCACTTTTCTGAGATACAATTCACATGTCACATACTTTGCCCATTTCAGGTGTGCAGTTAGTGCAGTTTAGTGTGTGGACAGAGGTGTGTAACCATCACTGCTTCAAGATTAGAACACTGTCATCACCCCAAGGAGAAGCTGAGCCCTTAGCTCCAGCCCTCTTTTCCCACAATCCCACTGCCAGAAGCACCTCTTATCTATTTTCTGACTGAACACCTACTTCTCTGGATATCTCATATATACAGAATCATATAATGAGTAGGCTTTTTGTGACCGGCCACTGCATTTTGGAGAGAGACGCAGAGAAAGTGAGGGAAGGGGAGAGAGAGGGAGTCAGAACCCCAGACAGGCTTCACAATGTCAGCTCAGATCTGATGCGGAACTCAAACTCACGAATTGAGATCACAACCTGAGCTAAAATCAAGATCCGGACGCTTAACTGGAGGATCCACTCAGGCGTTGGACATCTTCTTACTTTTTCATGTGTTTCTGAAATAATCAAGCCACAGAAGATATAAGAATCTAAAGCGACCAGTTGCCCACTATCTTAACCCATCAATCAATGTCAGGGCCATGTAAATCCCTTCCCACATTCCAAGTCTTCTCCCTCTCATTCCCCCCGAATATCCATTTCTTACTTTGGAGAATTTTATCTTTAATGCTCATAAGCTGTTATTCTTACTTTTTGTCATTAAATTATAATATGCATTTACTTCCAAAATCGATTACAGAATGATCATCCTGAGGAATCAAGCACACCTGTGAAATCAGAACACTCTTGTTCATCAGACAGTAGCTGTAAAAGTACTAGGAGCAAAACAGTCTTGTTAAGGCATGCATACCATGTAAACCTTAAAGAAGGTGTTTTCAACCTTGATTTGAGGTACTGCTTTTAAACATCCAATAGTCTGGAAAATCACGAGAGAAATCAGCTTGCAGGGGGAATTACCATGGTCAAAACATCTCCCTCACACACACACTCTGATATACTGTAGTTCTAGAAAGGTGGGGTGAGTGAACATTCCTAGATTTGATGTGCTAGGCATTTTATATATTGTCCCCATTAAGAACATGAAGGAAAAACAGATCTCAAGGTCCCATGCACAGCCTGCTGCAGACCAACTTCATGTAGCTTCCAACCTAATGGTTCTTTCCACTACTCAGTGTCCTCAAATACTTTTAGCTGAGTTATAATTTGGTCTAGTATCCCTTCTGGACCTTTCTCTCTGTCTTCCTCTTCAGGAATTCCTATGATACGGATGTTGTTCTGCTTGATTGTATCACTCAGGTCTCGAATTCTCCTTTCCTGCTCCTGGATTAATTTCTCTCTCTTTTCCTCAGCTTCCTCTTTTGCTATAACTATATCTTCTAAAGCACCTATTCTTCTCTCTGCCTCGTCAATCCTTGAGGTGGCTGCCTCTAGTTTGTTATTCACCTCATCTATAGCCTTTTTTAACTCATCATAGTGCCTAGTCATTGTCTCAGTTGATTCTTTGATGCTTTTCTCAACCCCAGCGATTAATTTTATGACAAGTTTTTTAAATTCTTTATCCGGTATGTTGTCTAGATCTGCTTTGAGCAGTTCTGTGGCTGTGACTTCCTCCTGGAGGTTCTTCAGGGGAGAGTTCCTTCGTTTTGTCATTTTTGCTAGTTTTCTGTCTCTTGTCACCTTTAGAAAGCTCGTTTTGCACTGTGCACCTGTTAATATTTCTCTGTTAAAGGAGGCTTATTGACTGTTCAGGGCCTGTCG
>NC_043704.1:10646304-10655256 GCF_006229205.1 Suricata suricatta | reverse complement strand
AAAGGGGGGAAGAAAATAAAGAGAATGGAGAGGAAAGAGACAAAAAGAGGAGAAGAAGAAAAGAAAAAGAAAAAGAAAAAAAAGAAAAAGGAAATAAAGGGGATCAGAGACAACGAAGGACAGTGGACAGTCCAAAAGTGTATGACCAGTTGAGGGGAGAGGTAGGAATGAGATATAGGAGAATATATCTGGATTGCAAGAAGGTAAAAAAAAAAAAAAAAAAAAAAAAAACGGGAGAAAGGAGAAAGGAAATTAAGGAGTAAAAATTTTTAAAAATTTAAGTAAAAAAAGGAATAATAATAAAAAATACATACAGAAAAAGGAGAAAAGAAAAAAATGAAGAAAAAAATTATTTAAAAAAAAAAACACAGCAGCTCCCCTCGTGGATGGGCGTGGTTTGATGTGGTAGGTCTCGGAGGCTGCTCTCAGGGCTTTGTCTTGGTGTCTGCAGGATTAGATAGGCGGCCCGCCAAGCTCCGCTGAACTATACGAACTGTAGGCCACTCTAATGACTCTGATCTTTTTGTGCCGCGGTTGAGCCAGTTGTATTTTCCAGGCCCGCCTCAGTTCAAAGTTCCAGTCCATGCACATTTATGCTACCACAGATGAGATGTATTTGCTTTGGTGGCTGGCTTCTTAGGGGGAGGAATCGGTTTGTCTTAGCTCAGGCAGGGATTCCAGCTGCCCCTACCTGAGGCGAGATGCGCAGCAGGAGGTGAAGTGCCTGGGCACCGTCACATACCCAACCCCCAGCCTGGATAGAGTTCACCTTGGGGGAGGAATGAGTGTGCAGCTGTTGCTGGAGGCGCTGGGAGCTGCTGGAAATAGCTGGGAGTTCCTGCAGCCTGCGCGCGCACCCAGGTCTCCACCGCCACCAACTCCCTTCCGGGATTGTGCAGAGGTGGGGGCTATTTTTTCCCTGTTGGCACCCGGGATTCAGCTTTCGTGTGGCCAATGCTGGGGCGAGATGCGCCGTGGAAATGAGGTGCGTGCTTCCACTCCCAAAACTGAGGTTGAAGTGAGCACCCTTCACTTCACCGCTGCCGCAGCCGCCAACTCCTCGCCAAGATGGCGGGGGGCTGGAAGCTGTTCCCTCCCTTGTGCAACCTGGGTTCTGGATTTAGGCTACCCAGCAGTTATCTATGGAGTGAGCTTCTCTCTCCAAGTGCGCTAAGCATTCCTTACCTTTTCCCCAGAGACAGGACTATGAGCGTGTGCAGTCTCTCTGTCTCTTCCCTTTGTCTCTCAGGCTCCGCGCACTCACCCCACATTGGGCTGGGGCTCCCACCTCCCCTGCCTGTCTCGGGCTGGCCCATTTTCCATTCTCCCCAGTTCACACTCACTCACTCAGGTATCCTTCAGATTCTCTTCCTTCTGGAGTCCGTATTTTCTCCTTCCGCTCTTGCAGATGAGAGTAATGTCCCTCTCAGTTCCATCGACGGGGAAGACGAAGGTTACAGAGCACCCTTCCTCTCTGCCATCTTGGCTCCTCCACTTTATGCTGAGGATCCTGTTTCACAAGGGATTTCTTTCCCAGTAAGGCTACTTCTAGCCTTCAGGGTCAGGGTCAGGGTCAGCCTATAAGAAACTCATCTTGACTGGGGCCCAGGTCTTCCCAACACAGAGCCCCTTGATACTTTAAAAATAATAGCTATTTATATAACACTTATTAACTGTAACCTTCAACAGAACCAAAAAGCAGGGACTTCAGAAAAAGACGCTAAGGGAATCATTAGATCAAACATTCCAATCAATTCCTTGGCCACAGTGAGCTTCATAAACATTCCCTCCCACTCGGGGCCCATTGGGAATCATACAGAGGAAGGAGCCCTGCCCATACCCCAGACTCAGCACAGGACAGAATTATTTGTTTCTCCCTCTGGATATTCTCTTATGAAAACAAAGGGTCTGTGTCCTCAGAGGCAGCTCCCCTGTGCAAGCAACTCCGTTGAATCTTGGAAGAAAGCAACCTTTCCCATTCTGCAGAGGAAGAGGGACACATTCTCAAGACAGTATCTGTACTCCATTTTACTTTTGAGGTTTTCCCAAAATAATTTTAATTCACCTAGCCCCCTATTAACCCATGACTGACAACCTTAGTTTGCAGAGCAAACATCAGTCAACATCAAACCATTGCTTGGCCTAAGATGGCCCAGTCCTGGTTGGACTCAGAGTACAGTCATTAGGAAAACATCTGGATATTTGGCCACTCTTTTCATGGAGGGATGGAGGTGGAGCCTTGGGCTCTAAGAGTCACACTAGCCCTCCATGAGGCCAACAGCACCATTTCCTCCACAAACAGGGTATCACAAAAACTCAAACAGTCATGTTGTCCAACGTCCGCGTGGCGCTAGTGACCGGGGCCAACAAGGGCATTGGCTTCGCCATCGTGCGTGACCTGTGCCGGAAGTTCTCCGGGGACGTAGTGCTCACAGCACGGGACGAGGCGCGGGGCCGGGCAGCCGTGCAGCAGCTCCAGGCCGAGGGCCTGAGTCCACGTTTCCACCTGCTGGACATCGATGATCTTCAGAGCATCCGTGCACTGCGCGACTTCCTCCTTAAGGAGTACGGGGGCCTGGACGTGCTGGTCAACAATGCAGGCATCGCCTTTAGAGGTAAGGACTGGGAACTTGGGAACTCTTAGCCCAGGAGACCTCTTTAGGGGAATCTCAGGGTGGGTATCAGGCTGGTGTCTGAACCCCTGCTCTAGGGCCTGGAACTTGAGAGGATCTAGAACAGCCTCCCTAGGGAAGAACACAGACTGGAGGCACAGGGAGAGCAGAACCCTCCATACCTTGCAAGCCATCCACCCAGAGGACCTTGGCATTGCCATGCATCAGACTCTCAAGGACCTCACCCACGTATTTGCAAGTGTCTCTTTGACAGGGTCTGGGTCATTTGGTAAAAGTTAACCTATATGCAGTAAACAACATATTGTAAATGAGGATACACAGAAATCTCATTATGCAACCTTCCTTTAGCCTCCCCAAATTATGCCAGCTTCCAAAGCTACAGATCATCACCCAGGCAGATAACTCACACAGGGGCAATAGTGTTATCTAACACAGGAATGGCTGAAAATTCACCAGCTTACACATAAAAATGTTATGATCACTTCATAGAATAGTCTCATAAGGCTATTACTAACCTATTCTCTTTCTACCCTATAGGCCAGAATCACATACCCTTACCTATTAAAGCAGAAGTGACAATGAAAACAAACTTCTTTGGTACCCGAGACGTGTGCACAGAACTGCTGCCTCTAGTAAAACCCCAAGGTAGGTGTGACCAGGGGCCCAAGAGGTGCTGTTGCTGGAATGATCTGGCTCCTCCCCTCTGACCTCATCTACTAGCCTTGCTCCCATTCCTTGCACAGCCATTCTGGTCTCCCTGCTGTGTGCCAACCTGGCCAGGTGCCCTTCTCCTCAGGACTCTACACACGTGCCCAGCACTCAGCAGTGCCCTCTGTTCCGCTGGTCTTTCACAACTGCTCTTTCTTCTCCTTCATGTCTTCATTTCAAACTCTCCTCATGGAGGCCTTTTCTTCACTCTGTGCCCCTCACAGGTGCTCTTCTTTGGGGATTCCTGCCTGCACACTTTCTTCTCCCTCTGAGTGATTTTTTTTGAGGCTGTGGTACTGTTCACTATCCAAAATTCTCAGGCTCCCCTAAAATGAGTCACCTGCCTAGGACATTCCGTAGAACATTCTCTTCCTGCCTCTCCTCCTCAGGGTGCCCTCTCTTCCCTCCAAAAATTGATCCCCTCCTCCCCCCCCCACACCCACATCTAAACATCTGAAATATGTCCAGTTGACACTTGTAAGTCCCAGTCTCCTCCTGGTCACAGACCACTCCATCCACCCACCATGAAAAATGAGGTCACCATGCACACCTCCTGTTTATCACTGACGGGGTCCTAACAGTTGTCTATAGATTTTGTCCCTAAACTTTCTCCATCCCAGCTCTAGAACAGAGATTCAGCTGTCACTTAGAACCACTACAATTTTCCTAAGATATGTGGCTTTTTCTGTGTTTTCCTTTCTGGTTATTCTCTGTACTCCGAGTGCTCACTTACTCCCAGATGTCCTTCAAATCCAAACCCAAGCACAACTTGTAGGGATCTCTGTTGTCACCTGCCACAGTCCAGGCCCATCAACGTCCCCTCACCGTTTCGAGGTTTGCACAAAACAAACTGCCATCACTCCTTGGTTGTAAACTATGGCCACATTTCCTCACACGTTAATTTGATGAAAGAACCAACACATGTTTACAACACAAATTAAATAAGCTGCTTTTAGAAAGATTAGGATGTCTGGCTTGAATGAATACATACATGTACAGTTTATTATCAGTCCTGCCCCCCACTGCCTCTTCTGTCCTGGAAACCTCTATTTTTTCTACAATCAGCACCCGAATAGCAGCTCTCAAATTTCCCCGGACTCCGTTACTACTCACCACTGTGTTGATGTGGGACGAGGTCTGTATGCCAGCATCTTATATCCTCCATGTAATCCTCTTAGTTGTCAAAAAGCACACTTCTGGCGGATTGTTTTCTCACACACTGGACACTGTGGGGGCCTGCTGTGTATTGGTCTTGACCCGAATGAGGCATGAGTGCTCTCATGCATTTGCTAAGGCAGGCTCTAGTCAAATATTAATCTTGTCTCGGGTAAACTAGACTCATAGACATGGAAATATAAGTTATATTCTCAGTGTAAGATCAGGGTTTTCTTAACTTGGAAATAGGAGAGTTCTTCCATTATTTGGTGGAATGGCAGCCACAGAGGATCATGTCATCAGGACACTGCCCTCTTTGGGGAAACTATCTGAGAGAAGGCCTAGCTTGGGTAGCCAAAGGAAATACTGTCCCTCCTACCCTATACTTCAGAAACCAGGATACAAAGAACAATCTCGGATGACACCTACAAGTTCTCTGTGAGTCAGAATACACCCAAAAGACTGATGTATGCTCTGTTTTTAGGCATGGAAGAACAAACCAAAAGATAGAATTGTGACTTTAATGACATTGAGAGGCAGTACATGTTGGTTCGTCTTGGTTTTTCTTAACCAACTGAATGAATACTCAACCAACTGAATCACGCAGGCACCCTTGTTCTTATGATTTTTAAGTTAACTTATTTTGAGAGACAGAGAATACGATTGGAAAGGGGCAAAGAGAGTAGGAGAGACAGAGTGCCAAGCAAGCCCCATGTTTTCATTGTAGAGCCCAAACAGGCCTTGAATTCATGAACCATGAGATCATGACCTGAGAAAGATCAAGAGATGGACACTTAATCAATGGAGCCACTCAGGTCCCCCAATGCTTTCTATATTTTAATCCTTTCTCCAATAACAGTTTTAGTTTAATGATTAAGGAGAAAACAAAGTGAAGAACTTACAACAACGAGGTGCCCATTACCAGTCTTAAATATGCAGTTAGTTTCGAAGTCACATAAATCCCTTCCCATATTCCATATTTTTTCACTCTTATTCCACAAAACTTCCTACTCATGAATTTGAAAGACATGCTCTTTAAATGTATACGCTGTTGCTTTTATTTTTCTCCTTAATTCAAACTCTACAACTATTTCAAAAGAATATTACGCTATAACCATCCCCAAGGAATTGAGCAAACATTGGAAATCTGAGCACTCTTGTTCATCACACATAAGCTTAAAACACCAGGTGGAAATATGCTCTTATTAAGGCTACTGTCACCAAGGAAACATTTCAGAAGATGTTCTAGACCTTCATTTGGAAGGTACTGCTTTGCAACTTCCTGTACTCTGAAAAACCACTAGAGGAAATTAGTGGGAAACTTACAATACTAAACGTATCTCACACACACACTCTGACATATTGGTTCTAGAAAGGATAGGTGGCTGGACAATTCTAGATGCGATGTGTAGGCATTTTATGTATGGACCCCATTAAGAACCTGGAGGAATCATGGATCTCAAGGTCATAAGCACAGCTGGCTGAAGACTGAGGTCATGTGACACCCAAACTACTGGTTCTTCCCCCTACTCAAAGTCCTCAAGTCATTTTTGCTGTATCTCCCTTCTGAAAATGAATCCTTAGCCAGTAAGGCAAGGGAAACAGAAAGCAAAAAAGACTCTGCTCTGTTGGGCCAAGGACTTCCTCATTCCAAGACTCCCAGGCACCTCAGGGAAAACCATAGGAGGCACATTTTAAAACTTGAAGTGTTTTGTGAAAAACCGTTATCAGTCAAGAAACTAAAGAACTGGTCCTCCTGATATTAGAAAACGTTAGTCTTCCAGGGGATGGGACAAATGTTAAATCTTCACAGGTCATGAGAACCAGCTTGGACTTACAGATTCTGAATAGCCTGGAGAGTCAATTAGTGCCCTTGAAGTTTGTGACCCCAGATGAGATGATGTCTAAAGTACCTTATGTTGTGGAGATCACTGTGGCTCTGCTTTAGGACAGTGAAGTCTGAAGAGGGAGAGATTTCCCAAAAATAGATGCCTGGCCACATACAAGGAATGGTCTCTATAGAGTATAAGCCTGACACACATGCCAGCCCCACCAGAACAAGAGTCCTTTCTTACCTCAGGGACTTGCTTTTCATACTGACTGAGAGAGGGCAATTCTTTTACATGCTATCTCACACACAGTGTCACGCACTTACAGTCACACATACAGTCTCTTCCTCACACACTCTCATGTAGATATATGGCACAATCAAATGCCCTCACACGCCTTTATCACAAGGATGTCTTTATGGTCCACACACTTCTCTTTTATTAAGCTTAATTATTTTTGAGAAAGAGAGAGAGCACAGTGAAGGAGAGGCAGAGAGAGAGAGAGAGAGAGAGAGAGAGAGAGAGAGACAGAGAGAGAGAGAGACAGAGAGAGAGAGAGAGAGAGAGAGAAATGAGAATGAGAATCCCAACAGGCTGCAAACTGTGAGCACAGAGTCCAATGTGGGGCTCAAACCCATGAACCATGAGATCATGACCTGAGTTGCATGAAGAGTTGGACACTTACCAGACTCACCATCCAGGGGTCCCCCACCCCCGCCTTAAACTTCTTAGCAATAAGCTGTGTGCAATCCAGTTCAGAGTCCTTGAAATGACACACAAAAACCATGAGTCTACTCTGGAGACAAATTTTAGATCAGAGTTTCCTGTATATAAACTCTACAAGTACATCCTATTCCTGCCCTTGTGTTTCCTGTCCTGAGCTGTCAGGCCAGAAGGGTCTCCCACCTGACCTAGCTCTAAGGTGAAGCCCAGTGACAGCTATGCTGCTTGCTTCTAGATGTGGCCAGTGTGTAGAACAGGCCTGTGAGGAGGGAATGTTTGCAGCATCTACTACAAGGAATTTACCTATAAAACCTTTCACTCCCCATCAGGCTTCCCTCATATACACGGGTCAGCATTTTCACAGCTAATACTAGACTTACTGAGATAGACAATACAGAATACACAAGAGGGCATCACTTCAACAAACAGCCTACAGACAGTTAGTAGACTTTCCCCATCTACTGACTATACTAAAGGTACATAAGTAAATGGCTCCAAGCCCCTCTGAGTAAACATACTGTCTTTATGGTAGACCAGTAATCCAGTGTGGATTCCTCTGCCCCTGTTAGTGTTAAGTAATAACACCTGAGGTGCTTACCAAAACCTTTGACATATAAGTTCTGTTAAACTTACACTTAATAGTTTGGAAATGAAAGAAGGACTGGAATACCTGACTCCTTTCTAAAATGTGTTTATGTTAGAAAACTGTTACATTGATAAGGTACTTTCTAGAAATCATTTTAATTATCTCTTAACACCACTTAATAAAGTCATAGGATCATGCATTATCTTTTTCACTGAACTTGTATGGCATTGCCATTCCTTAGTGGGATGGAGCTCAGAGTAAGTGACTATTAATGCCTTTCCCAGATATTTACATAAAACAAGGACAGTGTCTTAATTTTATTGAAGCTCTTACTTTTCATAAATTCTCATATCGTTTCCATTAGGCTAAAGATACTCATTTAGATATAAAAATAACTAAATTTTATATTGTCAATAGAAGTTTACTTTTGTGAATATTAACTATATTTATTAAAAAGAATTAGTATTACTGTGATTAACATTTTTCACAGCTTTACTGCGATACAATTTATGTATCATATACTTCACCCATATCAGGTATGCAATTTAGTGGAGTTTAGTATACAGGCAGAGGTGTGGAGTAATCACCACTTCAAGATGAGCACACTGTCGTCGCCTCAAAGAAAACGTGTGCCCATAGGCTCAGCCCTCTGCTCCTGCATTTCCATTGCCATAAGCAACCCCTAATCTATTTACTCTCTGAACATCTGCCTCTCTGGACATCCTCATATAAAGAGAATCAAAATGTAGTCTTTTGTGACTGGCTATTTAATTTTGGGTAATGTTATCAAGATAATCCGTGATGTAGCTTTTCTTTTTATAGCATCTCTTTAACACGGAACTGTTCCATTGCCCCGTCCCATGATCATATTGCCTGATGTTTTCTCACTGCTCTTGAGTTGATGAAATCCCAACATAAAGAAAATACCACACACCTTAGCCCACTGAGATTATTTGATTTTACCTGGGTATAGCAGAGCAACAGCCCACTATACCCATCCAATCTGTTCTCCTTCAAAAGGTCATCAATAAACTGATTGGTTGTTTGTTGGTTGATAGACACTCATTCATAGAGCACAACCCATGGGACCATAAGATGTTAAGATGCTCTCAGAGGACCAGTGAAGAAGAGTGTCTCTCTACTCATGGTTGCAGTGAGCACATACTTATCTTCTGAAGCACACTGTTGTATAAGGGGCTGTCTTTTCTTTATGAGACATCTGGATACTTTGCTCCCCATTAGATCATTTCTCGATTGTCCTCTGAGATATTATGAGTGTTACAAGGTTCAAGACTCTATCATGTCCTTCACATAATAG
>NC_043704.1:10628686-10646204 GCF_006229205.1 Suricata suricatta | reverse complement strand
TATGGAGTCTCAAAGATGGGTCTCACCGTCCTGTCCAGAATCCATGCCAGGAAACTGAGTGAGCAGAGGAGGGGAGACAGGATCTTCCTGAACGCCTGCTGCCCTGGGTGGGTGAAAACAGACATGGGTGGACCTACAGCCATTAAAAGTCTAGAAGAAGGAGCAGAGACCCCCGTCTACTTGGCCCTTTTGCCCTCAGATGAGAAGGGGCCTCATGGGGAGTTTGTTATGGAGAAGAAAGTTGAAAAATGGGGGCCCCACTCTCAGCTCCCTTCGTGGCTCCTATCACTGATACTGCCATGATTTGACCAAACAGATTAATCTCTTTATAGGGAAGAAAGAAGGAAAGAATGAAAGAACAAAACAACAGAAGAAAGAAAGAAAGAAAGAAAGAAAGAAAGAAAGAAAGAAAGAAAGAAAGAAAGAAAGAAAGAAAGAAAGAAAGAAAGAAAAAGAAACCATCTTTATCCATATCAAGGACTCACATTGAATTGCCTACTAATTCTCTGAAGTCTTTTGTGATTTCTTCTGTGATATGAGGGGGAAAGTAGAATTAATGACAATAAGGAATAAACATCATAAGTGAATAAATAACTCTAAATAAATCATGTGTGTAGATTATTTCTTCCCAACCAGCCCAAAAGACTAACAGAACCTAAGGGAGGTCAAGAGAAGGGACAGTTTAACTCAGAGGTTGGTAAATATTAATAAATGAGCCACATGTAAATATATTTGCCTTTTCAGGCAAATGACTGCTTTTGGACTTCCTCAAATCTACAGTTGTGGCTTGAAAATTACCACAGACAATATATAGACCCATGAATGGGGCTAGATTTCCCTAGCCAGTATACTTTAACAGAATCTACTATGATATGGGCACCTCACCATGGAGAGACATCCTCTGTGGTCCCTTTAAATATAAAACTCATGGGGGAAAAACCAATTTCAAGGTATGAAAGGGGAGTAGGTACTTAAGATGCATCCATAAGACAACCTGAGACAAGGGGGAAAGTGAGTATGAATTGGTGTCAATGGATATGAAAGTATTACTGTCAAATCTCCTCAAGGCAAATGTGCTATTCATGTAGGGATAAAGTGTCACCAAGATTATAAAATCAACATTGTCCTGATAGCTCTCTAGTGAAGAGAGAGGATAGTAAACCAACCATCATTGTTGAGTCTAGTTTGGAGGATACATGGATGTCTACAGTCCTATTCTTTCTATTTTCCTCTATCAAACCATTTAAGACAAACTTCTAGAAAAAAAAACGTCCTGGCTCTGCCACCTGACGGGTGATCTTGAGCAAAATCCTCCATGTTGCTGTTTCTCATCTCCTCAACTGTAAAATTCAGGGGAAGTCATGGGATTTCCATGAAAAGTAAATGAACGAATGCAGGTAAACACACTGAAAACAATGGCAGTGCAAATTGCTCTCTGAATGCATCACTGGAGTGGGGTCTGACACATCCAGGGCCCAGAGGGGAGATTCTTCCTTGCCCCTGCCAAGCCTGGCTCCCTGGGGACCTCCACGAATGCCCACCACCTCCCTCCCCTCACAGAACCATCCATGTTGTACAGACTCCCTCCTCTTGTGCTTATTTTTCACTCTTCACCAGGGGTTTCACGCTGAAAGAAATTAGAACCGATGGCCCCTGAAAGCAAGGGTAATATTCCTTTCTTTCTTTTTCTTTCTTTCTTTTTTCTTTTTGAGAGAGAGACAGAGAGACAGAGAGAGAGACAGAGAGAGAGAGACAGAAGAGATGAGCAGGGAAGGGGCAGATAGAGAGGGGGAGAGAGAGAGTCCCAAGCAGGCTCCACGCTGTCAGTACAGAGTCCATGCATGGATTTATATCAGAATCTGTGAGACCACAACCTAAGCCAAATCAAGAGTCAGATGTCTGACTGGCTCAGTCAGGGAAGCATCCAATAAAGGCTCAGGTCATGATCTCATGGCTCCAGAGTTCAAGCCCTGCACTGGCTCTGTGCTGACAGTTCCAAGCCTGGAGCCTACTTCAGATTCTATCTCCCTCTGTCTCTGCCCCACCACCTTGCTGGCTCTCTCTCTCTTCTCTCTCTCTCCCCCCGCTCTCTCAAATACAAATACAAATTAAAACATTCCTTAAATATTAAATAAAATGAGTTGGATACTGAACCAACTGAGGCACCCAGACACCCCACGGTGTAAGGTTTCTGTTTGAAAAGAGGTTTCTATTTGAAAAGAAGGCACCTCGGTGGCTCAGTATTTAAAGCATGGAACTCTTGAACTCAAGGTTGGAAATGGGTGCCTTACAATGTGTAGACATTACTTAATAATGAATTCTTTTAAAAAATGAAATAAAATAAAAAATACAAGTTTTCCTTTAAACTTTCCCGTCAACAATGTTGTTAATTTCCCACCTTTTAGCTTGTGTTTCTAAACTGAGCCATAAGGAACATCAATGTCAAGGACAAGACAGTATCATGTCTACTACTGGTTTGGAAATGTATCCCAGTATCACAGAGATCTTTCTTCCTCAATATTTTAAAAATAACACCTAATTATACATAACACTTATTTTCTACAGCCTTAAACAAAACCAAAAACTAGCCATTGCAGACAAACAGAGGATTGTGTAATCACTAAATCAAATATTCCAATCAATGACTTGGCCCACACTGAGCTTCATAAACATTTTCTCCCATTTTGGGCCCACTGGGAATCACACAGAGGGAGGAGTCCTGCCCGCACCCCAGGCTCAGCACAGGACCTAATTCTCTGTTTCTCCCTCCTGAGATTCTCTTAAGAAAGCAAGGGGATCTGTGTGCTCAGTAGCAGTTTTATAGTTCAAACACTTTCACTGTATCTTATAAGAAAGCAACCAGTCCTGTTCTGCAGATGGAGGGCACATTCTCAAGACAATTATTCTGCTCTCTTTTCCTCTCGTTGAGGTTCCCCAAAATATAGTTGGCTCAAAAGCTATGAATCTTTAGCATCTTTTTAATCAATCACCTACCAGCTTTGTTTTGGGCAGCACAACAGTACTCCTAGAAACATTGCTTGGCTCAGAGGAGGGATCCTAAGAAGACAGAGTCCTGGTTGGGCTCAGGGTGCAGTACCAGGGCATAAGGATTTGGTATAGCATCATTAGGGGAGCCTTGGAACATTTGGTCCCTGCTTTCACAGAAAGATGGAGGCAGGACTTTGGGCTCTAAGTGTCACAGTATTGGGTCTGAGAATACAGTTCCACTGGCATCTCTGACTGTGGCCAGGCCTCTGCACCATTAGCCCTCCATGTGGCCCATAGCTCCACTCACGGTGTCTCAGCTGCATTCCATTCTACACAGTCATGTCATCAGCCTCCCACATGGCACAGGTGACCAGGGCCAACAATGTCCTCGGCTTCACCATTGCACACAACCTGTGCCCAAGTTCTCCAGCATGTGATGCTCATGTCACATGACGAGGTATGGGGACAGGCAGCCAGGTGGCAGTTCCTGACCTAGAGCCTTAGGGCACACTTCTACCTGCTACATGTCGATGACCAGCAAAGCCTCTGCTCCGTGGGTGACTTCCTGGGCAAAGAGGAAAGGGGCCTGGAAGTGCTGGTCAACAATGTGAACATTGCTTTGGAGAGTAAGGACTTGGAACTCTTAGGCCAGGAGACCCCCCCCCCCTTAGAGGAATTCCAGGGTGGGTTTGGGGCTGGAGTCTGAACCACTACTCAAGGGCCCAGTGCTCTGAGGGGATGTAGAATAGTCTCCCCAGGGAAGAAGATGGACTGGAACACAGGGAAAGCAGGACCTTCCAGAAGTTGTAAGCCTTTCCAGCCAGAGGACCTTGGCACTGCCATGGATCAGACTCTCAGGGACCTCACCCAGGTTTTTGCAAGTTTCTCTCCGATTGGATCTAAATCAATTGGTACATGTTTAACTTATTTTACAATAAACAACATTGTAAACAAAAATAAACAGAAATCCGATTGTACCTCCTTCCTTTAGTTTCCCCAGATGGTGCAAACTTACAAAACTCCTTCATGTCTTCATTACAAATTTGCCTCACAGAGAACTTTTCTTCACTCTGTGACCCTCACAGGTGTACTTCCCTGGGGATTTCTTCCTGGACCCTTTCTTCTCACTCTCCATCCCTCTGAGGATTTTACTGAGGCTAGTGGAATTTTTACTATCCCAACGTCTCAAGCTCCACATAATCTGTCACCTGCCAAGAACATTCCCTAGAACATTCTCTTCCTACCTCTCCCTCTTCTCAGGATGCCCTCCCTTTCTCCTTCAAATCCAACCCTCCTGCCGCCCACCACATCCTCATCCAAACATCTAAAATATGTCCAGATGACACTTGTACTTTACCAATATCACCCTGGTCACAGACCACTCCATCCACACACCATGAAAAATGAGGTCACCATGCCCACCTCCTGATTATCACTGATGAGGTCCTAACAGTTGTCCTATAGATTTTTGTGCCCAAGCTTTCTCCACCCAAACTCCTCAACAGAGACTCAGCTGTTATTTCTAGACAATTACAACCTTCCTAAGAGACACAGATTCTTCCATCTTTTCCTTACTGATTATTCTCTGTACTCCGAGTGCTCACTTACTCCAAAAGTCGTTCAGGAGCAACGTCCAATCCTGACCATATCCTGGAGGGATCTCTGTAGTCAGACCTGCCACAGTCCAGGCCCATCAACTTCCCTTCCCCTTGATCATTGTTTGCACAAGACAAACTGTCATAATTCCTTGGTTTTGAACTACTGCAATATTTCCCCCCACAATGATGTGAGGAGAGAACTACCACGGTTCAGTACACTGATTGAATACGCTGATACTCTTAGATTAGGATGTCTGGTTTGAATGACTACATGCATGTACATTTTACTCTCAGGACTGCCCCCACTGCCTCTTCTGTCCTGGAAACCTCTATCACTCCTACCACTGGCTTCATTGGCACCCAGAGAGCAGCTCTCAAATGTTCCCAGACTCTGATACTAAACACAGTGCTGATGTGGGATGAGTTCCATGTGCCAGCTTCACACATCCTCCACGTACTCCCCCTTAGAAGGCAAACATAACTCTTCTGGCTATTGTTTTCTCACCCACTAAATAGTGTGGATGCCTGCTGTGTATTGGCCTTGGACCCAAATGAGGAATAAGTGTTCTCCTGCATTTGTTAAGGCAGGCTCTAATCAAATATTGATCTTGTCTTGGGAAAACTAGACTCACAGACATGGAAATGCAAGTTATATTCTCAGTGTGAGAGCTGGGTTTTCTTGCTTTTGGAAATAAGAAAGTTTTCCCATTATTTGGGGGAATAGCCACAATACTTCACGTTATAAGGACATTACTCTCTCTGGGGATATAAGTGGGAGAAGGCCCACCTAGGGTAGCCAAAGGAAATACTGTCCCCCCCACCCACCCATACTTCAGAAACCAGGATACAAAGAACAGTCTCGAATGATACCTACAAGTTCTCTGTGAGTTGGAACACATGCAAAAGGAAAATGTGTGGTCTGATTTTAGGTATGTAAGGATAAACCAAAAGACAGAATTGTGACTTCAAGGATATTGAGAGATAATACATATAAAACCTTCTTATTATTTTAATCAACTAAACCCAATACTCAACCAACTGAACCACCCATGCATCCCTCTTCTAATATGTATATTTTTTAGAATGTTTTTTTTTTTGACAGAGAGAGAAAGTTTCAGTGAGGAGGGACAAAGAGAGTAGGAGAGACAGAATGCCACGCAAGCCCCATGTTTTCATTGTGAAGCCCACCGGGCCTTGAATTCATGAACCATGAGATCATGACCTGAGAAAAATCAAGAGATGGACACTTAATCAATGGAGCCACTCAGGTACCCCAATGCTGTCTATATTTTAATAATTTCTCCAATAACAGTTTTAGTTTAATGATTTAGGCAGAAAACAAAGAGAAGACCTACAATAACCAGATACCAATTACCAGTCTTAACCATGTAGTTAGTTTCGAAGTCACATAAATCCCTTCCCATATTACATATTTTTTCACTCTTATTCCACAAAACTTCCTATTCATGAATCTTTTTAATAGTTTATTATCAAATAGGTTTCCATATAACACCCAGTGCTTCTCCCCACAAGTGCCCCCCACCATGACCATCACCCCCTTCCTACTCCTCCCCTCAGTCCATGATTCATTTTCAGTATTCAATAGTCTCTCATGTTCTGTGTCCCTCACTCTCCCCCACTCTCTTTCCCCCTTCCTCTCCCCATGGTCGCCTGCCAGGTCTCTCCTGTTAGACCTATGAGTGCAAACAAATAAGTCAGGCAGAGAAGGATAGAAACCTATTCATGAATTTGAAAGACATGCTCTTTAAATGGATACGCTGTTGTTATTATTTTTCTCTTTAAATCAAAGTCTACAACTATTTCAAAAGGATATTACGCTATAATCATTCCCAAGGAATTGAGCAAACATTGGAAATCTGAGCACTCTTGTTCACCACACATAAGCTTAAAATACCAGGTAGAAATATGCTCTTATTAAGGCTACTGTCACCAAGGAAACATTTCAGAAGATGTTCTAGACCTTCATTTGGAAGGTACTACTTTGCAATTTCCTGTAGTCTGAAAAACTGCTAGAGGAATTTGGTGGGAAAGTTACAATACTAAATGTATCTCACTCACACACACACTCTGACATATTGGTTCCAGAAAGGATAGGTGGATGGGCATTTCTAGATGCGATGTGCTAGGCATTTTATGTATGGACCCCATTAAGAACCTGGAGGAATCATGGATCTCAAAGTCACAAGTACCGCTGGTTGAACACTGAGGTCATGTGACACCCAAACTAGTGGTTCTTTCCCCTACTCAAGGTCCTCAAATCATTTTTGCTCTATCTCCCTTCTTCAAATGAAGCCTTACTCAGTAAGGCAAGAGAAACAGAAAGCAAAACGACTCTGCTCTGTTGGGCCAAGGTCTTCCTCATTCCAGGACTCCCAGGCACCTCAGGGAAAACCATAGGAGGCACATTTTAAAACTTGAAGTGTTTTATGAAAAACCCTTATCAGTCAAGAAACTAAAGAACTGGTCCTCCTAATATTAGAAAACGTTAGTCTTCCAGGGGATGGGACAAATGTTAAATCATCACAGGTCATGAGAACCAACTTGGACTTACAGATTCTGAATAGCCTGGAGAGTCAATTAGTGCCCTTGAAGTTTGTGACCCCAGATGAGATGATGTCTAAAGTACCTTATGTTGTGGAGATCACTGTGGCTCTGCTTTAGGACAGTGAAGTCTGGAGAGGGAGAGATTTCCCAAAAATAGATGCCTGGTCACATACAGGGAATGGTCTCTATAGAGTATAAGCCTGACACACATGCCAGCCCCACCAGAACAAGAGTCCTTTCTTACCTCAGGGACTTGCCTTTCATACTGACTGTAACAGGGCAATTCTTTTACATGCTATCTCACACACAGTGTCACACACTTACAGTCATACATACAGTCTCTTCCTCGCACACTCTCATGTACAAATATGACACACTCAAATGCCGTCACACACCTTTATCACAAGGATGTCTTTATGGTCCACACACTTCTCTTTTTTTTTAAGTTTGATTATATTTAAGAAAGAGAGAGAGCACAGTGAAGGAGGGAGGGAGGGAAGGAGAGAGGGAGAGAGAGAGAGAGAGAGAGAGAGAGAGAGAGAGAGAGAGAGAGAGAGAGAGAAATGAAAATGAGAATCCCAACAGGCTCCAAACTGTCAGCACAGAGTCCAATGTGGTGCTCAAACCCATGAACCATGAGATCATCACCTGAGTTGCATGAAGAGTTGGACACTTAACTGACTAAGCCATCAGGGGCCCCCCACCCCCGCCTTAAACTTCTTAGCAATAAGCTGTGTGCAATCCAGTTCAGAGTCCTCGAAATGACACATTAAAACCATGAGTCTACTCTGGGGACAAAGTGTTTGGATCAGACTCGTTGCTGTATAATCTCTATAAGTACTTCGTATTGCTGCCCTTGTGTTTTCCGCCCTGAGCTATCAGACCAGAAGGGTCTCCTATCTCACTCAACTATAAGGTGAAGTCTGGTGACAGCCACCCTGCCTGCTTGGGGGATGTGGTTAGAGGATGAAACAGACCTGGGGTGAGGGAATCTTTGCTGCATCTACTACAATGAATTTACCTACAAAACCTTTTACTTCCTGTCAGGCTTCCCTCCTATACACAAGTAAGTATTTTCACAGCTGATACTAGACTTCCTGTGATATACAATACAGAATAGACAAGAGGACATCACTTCACTACACAGCCTACAGACAGTAGATTTTCTCCATCTACTGACTATACTAAAGATATGTAAGAAAATGGCTCCAAGCCCCTATAAGTAAATATTGCTGCCTTCCTGGTATACCAGTTACCCACTGTGGGTTCCTCAACCCCTGTCTTATTTCACATACTTCTGTGTTCTGCAATTTTGAATCATTAATGTGTATTATTTTGATTGTGAGACAGGCCGATGACAATTTTGAAAATAAAATAAATCTAATTAGAGGTACAAAATAAAATCTGAGAGATGCTTAATGAAACATTTGACATATATGTTGCATTAATCCTATACTTAATACACTGTAGCCGAAAGGAAGGACTAGAATAACAACCCTCTCTAAAATGTGTTTATGTTAGAAAACTGTTACATTAATTAGGTACTTTCTAGAAATTATTTTAATTATCTCTAAACACTTAATGAGACTCATAGGGTCATGCATGATCTCTTTCATTGAACTTGTTTAGCACTGCCATTCTTTAGTAGGATGGAGCTCAGAGTTAAGTGACCCTGACTGTCTTTCCCAGATATTTACATAAAATAGGGACAGTTTTCTAATGTTCTTGAAGCTCTTATTATTCGTAAATTCTCATAACCTTTCCATTAGGCTAAAGATACTCATGTAGATGTAAAACAGGTACACCATACATGTCAATATAAGTTCACTCTAAGGAATACTATTTTTTGAAAGAGAATTAGTGAGTATTAGTGTGATTAACACCCTTGACAGCTTTCTCGAGACACAATTCACATATCATACACTTCACTCGTTTCAGGAATGCAATTCAGTGGAGTCTAGATATGGACAGAGGTGTGGAGCAGTCAGCACTGCAAGATTAGCACACAGTCATCACACCGAGGAGAAAAAAATACCCTTAGCATCAGCTCTCTGGTCTTGCATTCCCACTTCCCTAAGCAAAACTCTTATTTTCTGTCTCAACATCTACCTTTCCGGACATCCCATATATAGTGAAGCATATAATGAGTAGTCTTTGTGACTGGCCACTTTATTTTGGGTCATATTATCAAGATTCATCCTTGTTGTAGCATTTCTTTTTATACCATCTCTTTAACATGGGACTGTTCCATTGCCCCTTCCCATGATCATATTGCCTGGTGTTTTCTCACTGCTCCTGAGTTGATGAAATGCCAACATGCAGAAAATAGCATGCACCTTAGCCCACTCAGATGATTTGTTTTTACCCAGTTACAGCAAAGCAACAGCCAACCATACACATTCAGTCTTTTCTCCTCTATAATGTCATCAGGAAACTGAGTGGTTGTTTGTTGGTTAATAGACACTCATTCATAGAGCACTGCCCATGGGCCCATAAGAGGTTAAGATGGTCTCAAGAGGACCTGTGAAGAAAAGTGGCTATTTACTCATTATTGCAGTGAGCACCGACTTACCTTCACAAAACACGTTCCTGTTTAAGGAACATCTGGGACATTTCTTTATGGGACATCTGGGCACTGCACTCCCCAGTAGACATTTCTCTGATGTCCTGAGATATTATGAGTGTTTTGAGGGTCAAGACTGTATCAAGTCCATCACTTATATAGGAAGACTACATCAACACTCATAGCAAACTGGTAATTGTCTCCCAAATGGACAAACCAAACAATTTTGCTATTCATGATTCTTGTGCATGCCATTCTACATGACTATTTGTGTTGTATTTTAGGCAGAGTGGTCAATGTGTCTAGCATAATGGGCTTAGTAGCTCTTAAATACTGCAGCCCAGGAATGCAGAAGAAGTTCAGAAGTGAGACCATCACAGAGGAGGAGCTGGTGGGGCTGATGAAAAAGTTCGTGGATGATACGAAGAACAGAGTGCACCAGAAAGAGGGCTGGCCAAACATAAAAATGCTCACATATGGAGTGTCGAAGATGGGTGTCACAGTCTGTCTAAAATATATGCCAGGAAGCTGAGTGAGCAGAGGAGAGGGGACAGGATCCTCCTGAATGTCTGCTGCCCTGGGTGGGTGAGAATAGACATGGCTGGACCTACACCCATTAAAAGTCCAAAAGAAGGAGCAGAGACCCCCGTCTACTTGGCCCTTTTGCCCTCAGATGCTAAGGGGCCTCACAGGGAGTTTGTTATGGAGAAGAAAGTTGAACAATGGGAACCCTACCTCTGAGTTCCTTCCATGGGTCTTATTATGATATTACCATGATTTGACCAAACAGATTACACTGTCACCTATGTCCTCATCAGGAAGGAAGGAAGGAAGGAAGGAAGGAAGGAAGGAAGGAAGGAAGGAAGGAAGGAAGGAAGGAAGGAAGGAAGGAAGGAAGGAAAAGAAAGAACAAAAGAAAGAAAGAAAGAAAGAAAGAAAGAAAGAAAGAAAGAAAGAAAGAAAGAAAGAGAAAGAAAGAGAAGAAAAAAAGAATCATTATCCATATCGAGTACTCACATTGAATTCGCTACTAATTCTGTGAAGTCTTTTGTGATTTCTTTGTCATATAGGTGAAGAAACAAAACATAATGACAAAAATGATAGAACAACATAGATAAATAAACAATCCTAAGTAAATATCCATGTGTGCAGTTTATTTGTTACCAACCAGCTCAAAAAACTAACAGAATCTAAGTTAGGTCAAGAGTAGAGACAGGTTAACATAGGAGTTGATACATATTAGTGAATGAGTCCCGCAGTGATTTTTTTTTTTTTTTTTTTTTGCCTGTGCAGACCCATGGCCTCTGGTGGACCAATCAGATCTGCTGTTTAGCTTGTAAGTTACCACAAACCTTATATAGAACCATGAATGGGGCTGGATTTCCATAGCCAGCATTGTTTATCAGCCTCTATTATGACATGGGCACCCCACACATCCTCTGTGGTCTATTAAATATCAAACTCACCAGAGAAAAAGAAGCTTCAAGGTGTGAAATGGGAGTGGGCACCAGAGGTGCATTCATAAGACAACCTGAGACAAGGGGAAAAGTTGAATATGGATTGGGATCAAAGGATATGAAAGAATTACTGTCAAATATCCTCAAGGAGAATGTGCTATTGATGTAGGGATAAATGGTCACCAAGTTTGTAACACAGCTTAGCAAAATCTCTACAGAAGATGGAGAACAGTAAAAACCTCATCACTGCTGAGGCTAGTTTGTTGGATATGTGGATGTCTACAGTTCTATTCTTTCCACTTTCCTCTTTCAAAGCCTTTAAAACAAACATCTGGAAACAAAAAGATCTTGGTTCTGCCACCTTATGGGTGACCTTGAGCAAAATCCTGCATGCTGTTGTCTATAAATCTCCCTAAGTGTACAACCTGGGGGAAAGTCATAGGATTTCCATGAAGAATAAATGAACTAATATATGTGAACACACTGCCAGCAATGGCAGTGCAAAGTGCCCTCCACATGGGTCCCTGGAGTGGGGCCTGACACATCCAGGGCCCTGGGGGGAGCTTCTTACTACCCTACACTAAGCCTGGCTCCTCAGGGGCCTCAGTGAATGCCCACCTCACTCTCCTCTCACAGAAGCATCCATGTTGTACAGATTCCCTCCTCTTGTGATTATTTTTCACTCTTCCCCAGGGTTTCAAGCTGATAGAAATGAGAAACTGCTGGTCCCCGTGAGCAAGGGTAGGATCCATCCTTTCAAAGTCTTTTCTTTCAGAAGGGCTTAATTTTCACTTATTATTCGGCTTTTCTAAACTGACCCATGACACATAACAAGGTCTAGGACAAAACATTAGCATGTCAACTGCTGGGTTGGAAATGTATCCCAGTATCACAGATCTTTTATCCTTGATCCTTGATACTTTAAAAATAACAACTAATTATATATAACATTTAGCACTCTGACCTTGGACAAACACAAGAAATAGGAAATGTAGGCAAACAGGAAATTATGTAACCATTAGATCAAACATTCCGAGCAATTCCTTGGCCACAGTGAGCTTCATAACATTCCCTCCCACTCTGGGCCCACTGGGAATCTCACAAAGGGAGGAGCCCTGCCCACACCCCAGTATCAGCACAGGACCTAATTCTCTGTTTCTCTCTCTTGAGCTTCTCCTAATATAGCAAGAGGCAGCTCCCCTGCAAAAGTAATTTCACTGCATCTTGGAAGAAAGCATCCATTCCCATTCTGCAGAGGAAGGACACATTCTCAAGATAATATCTGTACTCCTTTTTTCCTGTTGAAGTTTCTCCAAAATAATTTTAGTTCACCTACCATGAATCTCTAGCCCCTACTAACCTATGACCAACACTTTTCTTTGGGGAGCACAGCAGTCCAACCAGAACCAATTCTGGGCTCAAAGGACAGATCCTAAGAGGACACAGTCCTGGTTGGCATCAGGGTACAGCCCTGGGATTTATGGATTTGAAATAGTGTCATTAGGAAACCTTCTGGAACTTTGGTCCCTCTTTCATTGCTGGATAGAAGCGGGGCCTTGCCCTGCCTAGGCTAGACCTCCCTGTCATAGCTCCAGACACACATAGTTCTCTTCCTGCCCCTCCCTCTCATCTTCATGGCCTCCCTTTCCTTCTCAAATCCCAGCTCTCCAATCCCCCATCCACACCCCCACCTAAACATCTAAAACATGTCCAGATGACACTTGTATCTTCCCAATATCATCCTGGTCACAGACCCCATCCACCCACCTTGATAAATGAGGCCACCATGCCCACCTCCTGTTTATCATTGACCAGGTCCTAACAGTTGTTCTGTGGATTTTGCCCCAACCTTCTCCATTCCAGCTCTGTAACAGAGACTCAGCTGTCGTTTCTAGACTACTGCAGTCTTCCTAAGAAAAGGGACTTCTGCTGTCTTTTCTAGTTATTCTCTGTACTCTCTGAGTGCACACTCACACCTGAAAGTGCCTCAGGAGCAAAGTCCATGCCCTGAGCATAACTTGTGATGTCTACCATGAGACCTGCCAAGGTCCAGGCCCATCAACTCTCCCTCAGCTTGTTCAACAAATTGCCCTAATTCCTTGATTGTAAACTACGGTAATATTTACCCCCACATTAATGTGATGGAGGAAGCACCACCCATTCAGTACACTGATTAAATAGGATGACACTTTTAGAAAGATTGGGATGTCTGGCCTGAATGAGCACATGTATGTACAGTTTACTCTTAGTTCTGCCCCCATTCCCTCTTCCATCCTGCAAACTTCTACCACTTCTTCCACCACTGGCTTCACTGGTACCCAAAGGGTAGCTCTCAAATATCTCCTGACTCCTGTACTCACCACAACATTGTTGTGGGATGAATTCCGTGTGCCAGCACCACACATCCTACGTGTATCTCCCTAGAAGGCAAAACTCACTTCTGAGTGATTGTTTTCTCACTAACTGAACAGTGTGGGTGCCTGCTGTGTATTGGCCTTGGACCAGAATGAGGAATGAGTGCTCTCCTGCATTTATTTGATAAGGTAGGCTCTAATCAAATGATCCATCTTCCTCAGGAAAACTAGACTCATGGACATGGAAATGCAAGCTATATCCTCAGTGTAAGAACACGGTTGTCTTGCCTTTGGAAATACCAGAATTCTTCCATTACTTAGGCAGCCACAACAGTTAATGTTACCATAACTTTATACCCATTAGTGAGACTGCCTGGGAGACATCCAAAGGAGGATATCCAAAAGCATATACTGCCCCAACTCACCATACTTCAGAAACCAGCATACAAGGAACATTCTTGAATGACATCCACCTGATCTCTCTGGGCTCAGAACCCATGGAAAAGGCCTATGTTTGCTGTGGTGTTTGACATTGAAGGACAAACCAAAAGACAGAGTTATGACCTTAAGGACATTGAGATAGTAAATATTATTATTATTTTTATTTGTTAATAGTTTACTGTCAAATTGGTTTCCATACAACACCCAGTGTTTCTCCCCACAAGTGCCCCCCACCATGACCATTACCCCCTCCTCTACCCCCTCCCTCTTCAGTCCATGGTTTGTTTTCAGTATTCAGTAGTCTCCCTTGATCTGTGTCCCTAACTCTCCCCCATTCTCTTTCCCCCTTCCTCTCTGAATGGTCCCCTGCCAGATCTCTCCTGTTAGACCTATGAATGCAAACATATGGTATCTATCCTTCTCTGCCTGACTTATTTCGCTAGCATGACACCCTCAAGGTACTTCCACTTTGCTACAAATGGCCATATTTCATTCTTCCTCATTTCCATATTGTACTCCATTGTATATATACCACATCTTCTTGATCCACTCATCAGGTGATGGGCATTTAGGCTCTTTCCATGATTTGGCTATTGTAGAAAGTGCCGCTATGAACATTGGGGTTCATGTGCTCCTATGCATCAGCCCTTCTGTACCCCCTGGGTAAATCCCTAGCAGTACTATTGCTGGGTGATAGGGAAGTTCTATCAATAGTTTCTTGAGGAGTCTCCACACTGTTTTCCAGAGTGGCTGCACCAGTTTACATTGCCACCAACAGTGTAGTAGGGTGCCTATCTCTCCACACCCTCGCCAGCATCTATAGTCTATTGATTTGTTCATTTTAGCGACTCTGACTGGTGTGAGATGGTACCTCAGTGTGGTTTTGATTTGAATTTCCCTGATGATGAGTGACACTGAGCATCGTTTCATGTGCCTGTTGGCCATCTGGATGTCCCCTTTGGATAAGTGTCTATTCAGGTCTTCTGCCCATTTCTTCACTGGATCATTCATTTTTTGTGTATGGAGTTTAGTGAGCTCCTTGTATATTTTGGATACTAGCCCTTTTTCTGATATGCCATTTGCCACTCTCTTTTCCCATTCTGTTGGTTGCCTATTAGGGTTTTTTTTATTGTTTCCTTTGCCTTGCAGAAGTTTTTTATCTTGATGAGGTCCCAGTAATTCATTTTTGTTCTTGATTCCCTTGTCTCTGGGGATGTGTCGAGGAAGAAATTGCTGAGATTGAGGTCTAGGGGGCTATTTCCTGCTTTTTCCTCAAGGGTTTTTATGGTTTCCTGTCTCACATTCAGATCCTTTATCCATTTTGAGTTTATTTTTGTGAATGGTGTCAGGAAGTGGTCTAATTTCATTTTTCTACATGTTGCTGTCCAGCTCTCTCAACACCACCTGTTGAAGAGGCTATCTATTTTCCATTGGACACTCTCTCCTGCTTTGTCAAAGATTAATTGGCCATGTACTTGTGGTTCCAGTTCTGGGTTCTCTCTTCTATTCCATTGGTCCATGTGTCTGTTTTTGTGCCAGTACCATACTTTCTTGATGATGACAGCTTTGTAGTAGAGGCTAAAGTCAGAGATTCTGATGCCTCACGTTTTGGTTTTCTTCTTCAATATGACTTTGGCTATTCGGGGTCTTTTGTGGTTCCATATGAATTTTAAGATAGTTTGTTCTAGCTTTGAGAAGAATGCTGGTGCAACTTTGATGGGGATTGCATTGAATGTGTAAATTGTTTTGGGTAATAATGGCATTTTAACAATGTTTATTCTTCCAATCCATGAGCACAGAATCTTTTTGCATTTCTTTGTGTCTTCTTCATTTTCCCTCAAAAGTCTTCTATAGTTTTCAGCATACAGGTCTTTTACATCTTTGGTTAGGTTGATTCCTAGGTATTTTATGGTTTTTCATGCAATTGTGAATGGGATCTGTTTCTTGCTTTCTCTTTCTGTTGCTTCATTTTTGGTGTATAAGAATGCAACTGTTTTATGTACATTGATTTTGTACCCTGCAACATTCCTGAATTCATTGATCAGTTCTAGAAGGCTTCTGGTGGAGTCAATCGGGTTTTCCATGTAGAGTATGATTCGTCTGTGAAAAGGGAAAGTTTGACTTCTTCTTTGCCAATTCTGATGTCTTTTATTTCCGTTTGTTGTCTGATTGCTGATGCTAGGACTTCCAACACTATGTTAAGCAACAATGGTGAGAGTGGACATCCCTGTCATGTCCCTGATTTCAGGAGGAAAGCTCTCAGTTTTTCCCCATTGAGGATAACATTGGCTGTGGGCTTTTCGTAAATGGCTTTTATGATATTTAAGTTAGTTCCTTCTATCCCAACTTTCTCGAGGGTTTTTATTAAGAAGAGATGTTGTATTTTGTCAAATGCTTTCTCAGCATCTATCGACAGGATCATATAATTTTTTTCTTTTGTTTTGTTGATGTGGTGTATCACATTTATGGATTTGCGAATGTTGAACCAGCCCCAAACCCAGCAAAAGAAAAGAAATAATAAAGATCAGAGCAGAATTAAACAAGATAGAATCCACAAAAACAACTGAACAGATCAATGAAACCAAGAGTTGGTTTTTTGAAAAAAAAAATAAACAAAAATCATAAACCTCTAGCTAGGCTCCTCAGAAAGAAAAGAGAAAACATGCAAATAGACAAAATCATGAAGGAAAATGGGTCTATTATAACAGATCCCTCGTAAATACAAGCAATCATCAGAGATTACTATGAAAAATTATATGCCAACAAACTGGACAATCTAGAAGAAATGGACACATTTCTAAACACACATGCACTACCAAAATTCAAATGGGAAGAGATAGAAAAATGAACAGACCCATAACCAGTGAAGAAATTGAATCAGTTATCAAAAATCTCCCAGGGCCAGACGGATTCCCAGGGGAATTCTACCAGATGTTTAAAACAGAGTTAACGCCGATCCTTCTCAAGCTATTCCAAAAAATAGAAATGGAAGGAAGACTACCGGACTCCTTCTATGAAGCACATATCACTCTGATTCCTAAGCCAGGCTCAGACCCAATGAAAAAAGAGAACTATAGGCCAATATCCTTAATGAATACAGACACAAAAATAGTCAACAATATACTCGCAAATCGAATTCAACAGCATATAAAAAGTATTATCCATTATGATCAAGTGGGATTTATTCCTGGGTTACATTTCATTACATTTAGAGCTGCCTTATTTTGTTTTTTAATAAGTTTCTTTTTTTCCTCCATATTTTATTGTCAAATTGTTTTCCATACAACACCCAGTGCTCTTCCCCTTAAGTGCCCTCCACCATCACCACCACCTCTTTTCCCCCCTCCCCCTTTCCCCTCAACCCTCAGTTCATTCTCAGCATTCAATAGTCTCTCAAGTTTTGCATCCCTCTCTCTCCCCAACTCTCTCTCCCTCCTCCGTTCCCCCTGGTTCTCCATTAGGTCTCTCTTGTTTTCCTGCTAGACCTATGAGTGCAAACATATGGTTTCTGTCCTTCTCTGCCTGGCTTACTTCACTCAGCATGACACCCTC
>NC_043704.1:10627185-10628586 GCF_006229205.1 Suricata suricatta | reverse complement strand
TGGTGGATAGGCTTGGTTTGATGTGGTAAGTCTTGGAGTCTGCTCTCAGAGGCTCCGCCCCTGCCTGAGGCGAAATGAGCAGCAGGAGGTGAAGTGCGCACCTTCACAGACTCAATTGCGGAGTCCCCACCCCCAGTCAGGATTGTGAGTGCAATGGGGGAAAGGAAAAAAACAAAAAGCAAAAAACCGAGTCTCTCTTAGTTTCCGATAGCTTTGCTCAAGACGCTGTGGGCTGCTGGAAATGAGCTGGGAGCTCCTACCTTCTAAGCGCGCGCCTGGGGCCTCCACCTACCACTGACTCTTTGTTGAGGGTCCCATCGGTGTGCGCCTTATTTCTTCCCTGTGGGGACCTGGGATTCACGCAGTCCGTGCAGGGGGCAAGGTGTGCCGTGGAAATGCGGTCCGTGGTCCCGTTCCCAAAACCAAGTTCGAATTGCTCGCGCCCAGCGCAGTCGCCGCTCCAGCCGCTTCCCGCCGGGAAGCGAGGAGCGCACCTCCCCAGCGCAGCTGCTTCTCACAGCCACAGACGCCTCTGATTCCCCGCCGAGATGGCTTAGGGCTGGGGGCTATTCCTTCTCTTGCGCCCCGCTACCCAGCAGTTATCTATGGAGTGGGTTTGTGTCTCCAAGCGCAGCCAAGCATTCTATTCCTCTTCCCCAGAGACAGTTCTATGAGCGTGTTCCGACTCTGTCTCTTCCCTTTGTCTCCCGGGCGCCACGCACTTGCACCACGTTGGGCTGGGGATCTTACCTCCCCTGCCTGTCCCGGGCTGGCCCGTCCTTGGATCTCCCCCCGTTCGCCCCCACTCACTCAGGTATCCTTGAGGTTCTATTCCTTCTGGAGTTCGTATTTTCTCCTTCCGCTCTCTCAGATGAACGTAATATCCTTCTCAGTTCGAAAAACGGTGCAGACGGAGTTTACAGAGCTCCCTTCCTCTCCGCCATCTTGGCTCCACCAATAAGTTTATTTTAGGAGAGAGGAAGCGAGCACATGGGCTACTGGGGAAGAGGCAGAGGGAGAGAAAGAGTCCCAAGCAGGCTCCGTGCTGTCAGTGCAGGGCTCCATCCATGAACCCTGAGATCATGACCTGAGCTGACTTCAAGAGTTGGATGCTTAGCTGACTGAGCCCCCCAGGCGTCCAGCTGCCATATTCTTTTCATGGCGACATAGCACCCCATCATACGGGTATTTAACCATTCTATTAAGGATGGGCATTAGGCTGTGTGAGTCTCATAGGAGTTACAAGTAAGTCTGAAATGTGGCAGTTCCCGAGTTTTCTCATTTGATAGCACACACGATATGCTGGTGTTCATACAACACGCTGAAGCCAGCTGGAGGCACTGAGGCCCTTTACACGGAGCCTTGGTAGAAAAGGTGACTGCATTTTCTTTATGGTACATA
>NC_043704.1:10625800-10627085 GCF_006229205.1 Suricata suricatta | reverse complement strand
CACAGTCAAGACAACTGTGGCAGCTAGTAATGTTTCAGGAAAAGGTAGGCCATGGACTCCCTATTGTGGAACCTCTGAATTGCTTCAGAATCAGACTGATATCCAGACTTTATCTTGGGACACTGTGGCTTCTGCACCTCCTGAGGGACAGTATTCATCACCACCACCTCATCAGTGGAGGACTCCTCCATTAGGTAGTGGGCCTCGGCAGACAGAATGACATGAGTGACCATGAGACAGATCTTGTAAACACCTATCTCTTTCAGAATCTCCACAGAAAGAACAAACCTTCCCACATCATCCAGAATGTCATCTGCTATGCGATGTGCCCTTCCCCATCTGTGACTACAGTTACTGGTGGCTTCTCTTTGGCTGTCATCAGTGGTGACTCCAGACCTGAGTGGACGGTAGCATTTTTATTATCAGGGGAGAATGAGATCCAGCATCCGTGTCTAGCTCTGTTACACTTGCCTTCTGCGTGGATACAGCCAACCCTGCATGGAATCTCTCAGCATACAACTGGGCAGCATCAGCAGACTTTTCTACAGTGACTGCATTCCTGCAACTTGGAATCTACCCAGCAAACTGAAGCATGAAGGATGATGCTCTAAGATGATCCATGGGAAAGCCGTGGAAGTCTTGTATTTCCTTTTGATGGAGATCCATAATGATCATGAGTTAAACCTGCTTTTGCCAGCATGGATGCCAAGAGTTTACACGCGATGGAAGGCCCCTTCCTCACCTTGCACCGCTTACTGTGGGGGAAATGAGGGATGACTCCAGTAATGTTCGGGTCACAGGCCGTCTTCAGTGTCTAAGCCGTGCTCAGTCACTCCATCACAGCTGGGTTCACTTCTCTGGGGCTTGTCTTTATAATGAAAATATCTTGACCGTGAACAGATTCTTGTATTTCAACTCTTGTTTCTCCATTGGCTTCTGGATAGCCCACAGATTTCTGCAGTTCAGCACCCAGGTGCCTGAGGCCACCTCGGGCCGGGAGAGTACCTTCCCTCCCTGCAGCCTGCGACGTTACAGCCACCTCAGAGCTACCACGACCTGTCTGTGGAAATGAAGAGCATGCACCTGTTCCTGGAAGGGAAATCTTGTGGGGAATCTATCCTACAGATACCCCCTCGGATACAAAATGATAGCAGGTGAGGATGTTCTTTAAAAGCTCCCAGCCAAGTTGTTGTAAAGGGCACAAAATTATCCAGCAAATTGATAAGGGTTGTAATTTTTCTAAGTGATGCATCATAACTTGTTTACCATCATTAAAAAGGCACAA
>NC_043704.1:10624218-10625700 GCF_006229205.1 Suricata suricatta | reverse complement strand
AAAGGGCACAAAATTATCCAGCAAATTGATAAGGGTTGTAATTTTTCTAAGTGATGCATCATAACTTGTTTACCATCATTAAAAAGGCACAAGTGTTTAAATGATCTGAACACAGCATGGCTTTGTCTGTAAACTTCAGTCATTCTTTTGGGCCCTGCTGTCTGTGTATGCAGTACTTGCTGGTAGACTGTGTCCTCTGGTGGTTTCATGGCTAATCTTCATGATGTCCGGCTCCATTTCCTGTGGCTGTCCTAGAAAGTCCCACCAGCTGGGGCTTAAAAACACAGAATGACAGGGCCATTCTTCCTCTTAAAACTCTAGCAAAGAACGCTTCCTTGCCTCTTCCAGTTTCTGGTGGTTGTTGGCACTCCCTGGGGTTCCTTGGTTTGGGGTTGCATCATCCCAACCCCTGCCTTCTCTCCTCTGTGTCCTCTTCCTTTTTATAAAGGCACAGTCATTGGACTTGGGGCCCTCCCTGATATAGCATGACCTTATCTTTGTTAAAATATTTATTTATTTTTGAGAGAGAGATTGAGAGCAGGAGAGGGGCAGACGGAGAGGGGTCAGAGGGTCTGAAGCGGGCTTGGCCCTGACAGCAGAGAGCCAGATGTGGGGCTCGAATCCACAAGCTGTGAGAATGAGCCAAAGTTGGACACTCAACTGACTGAGCCATGCAGGTGCCCCTAGCACAACCTTATCTTAACTAATTACATCTGCAAAGACCCTTTTTCTAAATAAGATCATGTTCTGAAGTTACAGGTGGACATGAATTTTGGGGGGGAGACACTCTTACAAGATCTTTCCTCAACCTTTCTATTGATTCATCTCTATTAATCTAACAAATGACTTAGTCCTGAGCTGTGTATCATGAATACAGATTCTCACCTGCATATAAAACATTCGTTTTGACATCATCTGTTACATTCACACTTTTTTTCTATCATCATGGGAGTTCTCTCTGATATCCTTACTGTTGTTTTTTCTTATCTGGTTTTAGATGATCTCTAAGAAGATAACTGAATTGCTAACTTTGTCTTCCATCTTTTCTCTCTGGACTGTAGAATAGATGATCGCTAAGTTGCTGAGTTCTTGTCCAGAGTCTGTGGCTGTTTTCAGTACTTGGCACTGCAACCCATTCCAATACTACACAAACCTCCCTAGAGTTTATGAACACATCTGCCTCGTGTACACATGGAAGATACCCAGGGAGCTTCGATAAGTCCCTGAGGTGGCTTAGATCTCAGGATTCAATGTTATCTTGATCGAGGAAGGACAGAAAGGTGGGCCTCTTGGGGGACAGCAGGTGGTTTCAGGAGAGCAGAAGGAGCCCTCAGAACACTGGATGGGATGTACGACAGTTTGGGAAAGAGAGTGTCTGGGTGTGGTGCCAACTTCTAGTCTCATGTGTCCTGTGACAAGAGTCCATGTTCCCTGTGGAAGACACTCCCAGTAGGGTGTGGATGATGACCGAGTTCCTCCTGG
>NC_043704.1:10618559-10624118 GCF_006229205.1 Suricata suricatta | reverse complement strand
TCAGAGAGTCTCTCTCGCCAAGCATGCTAGGTAGGAAGCATTAAGACGGTCAAGAGGAAGACAGAGTTCATGGACAAACGGCCTGAAATGTCTGCCCTGTCATCCTGTTCCTTGAACAAAAGCTACAGACACTTTCTTGAAAAGAAGCCCCAAATCTTATTAACACGGAAAAGGGTCTAAAGGCAGATAAGGTCTTAACTCCATACTTCACAGTTGTTTCCACTGCAGGGAAACGTGGTGTTGATATGCATCCTGGTTAGGGAAGCTGAGTGCCTGGCAATGTGGCCATTCTAGGTGTCCTCTCCCCCATTAGCCTCACACGAGTCTTTTGTAGAAAACCCTATTTTTCTGTGAGCCTGCTGTGCCTGCAGACTCTGAAAAACAAAGCATGTGTGGCATGACCCCTAGCAAGGAGGTCCGATTAGAGAATAGCATTCTATATCTCTCAACACCTGCATTGCTCTTCAGCGGGGGGGCAGGGGGGAGATGTTTCAGGACCATGGCTGGTCCCAAACCCTAGACATTGAGTCTCCATCTGTAGATTCCATCCCCTTCTTAAGCATTAGTATCAAATCATTTTTGGGGCACCTGGGTGGCACAGTTGTTTAAGTGTCTGACTTTAGTTTAGGTCATGATCCATGGGTTCCGTGCTGACAGCTCAGAGCCTGGAGACTATGTTGGATTCTGTGTCTCCCCTCTCTCTCTGCCCCTCCCCAATCATGCTCAGTCTCTCACTGTCTTAAAAACAAATAAACTATAAAAAAATTAAATCATTGTTGGAATAATGGATTTTAAAACCTAAATTTTTAAAATATAGAACTATACTTTTTCCTGTGTGACAGGTGACACTTATGTAAATTGCATTACTTAGGGCTACACCTGACCTTTCTATCCAGCATTTAAAATTACCTAGTCATGGGGTGTCTGAGTGGCTCAGTCAGTTAAGCATCAGACTCTTGATTTCAGCTCAGGTCATCATCTCATGGTTGTTGAGACTGAGCCCTGTGTCAGGCTCTCAATGGCATCGTGGAGCGTGCTTGGGATTCTCTCTCTGTCTCTCTCTCTCTCTCTCTCTCTCTCTCTCTCTGTCTCTCTCTCTCTCTCTCTTTCTCTCTCTCTCTCTCTCTCTCTCTCTCTCTCTCTGCAACTCCCTTGCATGTGTGTACATACGTGCTCTCTCACTCTCTCAAAATTGATAAATATTTTTTAAAAAGAAAAAATAAAATTTAAAAAACACGTGCACTTTCTCACCTTCTCTCAAAATGACTTAACATTTTTTAAAAAATTAAGAAATAAAGTAAAATAAACAGACAGGACCTAAATCCCCTGCAAGGCGGTAATACTATGTTACATACTCACCAGAAATGTACAGAAACGCTGAGTTTTCCCAACCTTGGCAATACTGCTCTAGAACAAACAGTGAGGTGGGTCCCAAGGACAGGGTGAAGGGCCCTTAGAACCACATCTCCCAGTTCAGGGGCCTCACCAGTGTGATGGGAACTACCCACCCCCAGTCTTCCAGAAACTCTTCCCCAGCCTGGCATGGGCACAGTCGATTCCTTTTCAGCTATGGAGCCCGGCCTCTCAGACAGCACCCTCACACTGCTTCTTACCGCACTGCAGGGAGATGGTCTTACCTCAAGTGTGCAATGTTCCCAATAAATATTAGCACCACCCCTCTTCCCTGAGACCCTCTGAATATAGAGGCCTGAAACGAATTCCAGGGCGCCATAGGCAGAGCCACTGTGGTGGCCTCAAGAACAGCCCTTACACCAGAGCACATCTGACAATGGAGCCAAGAATACTCAATGGAGAAAAGACATTATCTTCAAAAAATGGTGTCAGGGGGCGCCTGGGTAACTTAGCCTGTTGAGCATCTGACTCTTGATATTGGCTCAGAATCGTGATCTGGAAGTTTGTGGGATAGAGCCCAGTGTGGGACTTCAGGCTGCAGCATGGAGTCTACTTAGGGTTCTCTCTCTCTCTCGCTCTCACTCTCACTCGCTCGCTCTCTCTCTCTCTCTCTCTCTCTCTCTCTCTGCCCCTCTCTCTCAAAAGAAATAAATAAAAAAAATTTTTAATGGTGGTGGGAAATTTGGATAGTCACATGAAAAACTGAAACTAGACTGCTATCTTACACCACACACAAAAATTAACTCAAAATGGATTAAAGATGTTTATGTGTAAGACTAGAAACTATAGGGCACCTGCGTGGTGGCTCATTCAGTTCAGCATCTAACCCTTGGTTTTGTCTCAGGTCACAATATCATCATTCGTGAGATCGAGCCCCAAGTTGGGCTCTGTGCTCACAGCATGGAGTCTGCTTGGAATACTCTCTCCCTCTCTCTCTGACCCTCTGCCCCTCCGCAACTCACACACATTTTCTCTCCCTTTCAAAATAAATCCATAAACTTAAAAAAATACTAAAACCATAAAACAGAAGATAACTAGGACACAATCTCCTCAACTTGGGTCATGGCAATGATTTTTTTTAACATGATATCTAAAGCACAAGCAACAAAATGAAAAACAAACAAGCAGGACATCAGATTAAAAACCTTTTGCACAGCAAAGGAAACATCAACAAGATGAAAAGACAATCTACAGACTGGGAAATAATATTTGCAAACCATATATATATTATATATAATTAGGGGTAAATATCAAAAAGATATTAAAAGATACACAACACAATAGCAAAAAAAAAAAAAACAAAACAAAAACCACCCAAATACCCCCAAATAATCCATCTAAAAAATAGACAAAAATCTGAATAGACATTTTTCCAATGAAGATACAAATGGCCAATGGGTACATTAAAAGGTGCTCAACCTTACTCTCCACCCAGGAAATGCAAATCAAAACTGTGAGATACCACCTCCCACCTGTTAGAATGATTATCATCAAAAAGACAAGCCATAAAAACACTGGTGAGATTGTGGAGCAAAAAAAAAACTCTTATGCACGGCTGGGGAGAATGTAAGCTGATGCAGCCACTGTGGAAACAGTATGGAGGTTCCTTTAAAAATGAAAGACAGGGGCGCCTGGGTGGTTCAGTTCGAAGAGAACGCACCTCTTAACCTTGAAGTCATGAGTTCAAGCCACGGGTGGGATGGAGAGATTACTTAAATAAATAAAACTTGTTTAAAAAACTCAAAATAGAACTACCATCTGATGCAGCAATTCCACTTATGGGGATACGGGAAATGGAATTGAGAGCACTGCCCCACGCTGCTTCAAGAAAAGCTACATCTGTTAATACCAATCAACAAAGGACTCCTTTTTTTCATCACTAGCACCAAAAGATCAAAACTGTACCTCTTCCTGATACAGAACTTCTGAAGAGTTTCTGTCTTCTGATCCGGCTTGTTCTTCCTCTTCCCATCTTTACACTAAAATGCATTTTCTGTTCAGGTGCCCCATCGAACATGAAAAGCTTTTTCTTTGTCTCTCTTTCCAGTTGTATGATAATCACTGCTCTTTGTACCTACAAGGATTTAAATACGCAAGCTTATATTATTTGGTAAACCCTTTCGCTACCATTTTTGTACACGAAATGTTTATACTGTGAGCTAAATCATCACTCCTTAAGCAGTAAGGGACCTCCCATTATACTGCTCCCTCTAAAACAGTTCTATCTTGAGGCCCCTGGGTGGCACAGTTAATGAAGAGTCTGACTCTTGAGCTCAGCTCATGTCATAATCTCAGTTTCTGAGCCCGAGCCCCACATTGAGCTCTGCGCTGATGGCAGAGAGCCTGCTTGGGATTCTCTTTCTCATTCTCTCTGCCACTGCCCAGCTTGTGTTTCTCTCTAAATAAATAAACTTTAAAATATTTTCATAAAATAAATACATGTTTTCTTTTCAGATGCTACTAAATGCTGATTAATCATTGAAGTCCTCATAATTGATTTCACAACTGTGTTCTTTGATGACTTACATATCTCAATTCAAATCAACATTTACTATGCGCCAACCTAACATACTTTGAAACAACAGTAGCCATGAAGCTTCCATCAGCTAGGAAATCTTAGAGGAAAAAAAAAAAATCTGGGCACCTAGGTAGCCCACTAGGTTAAGAGTCTCACTCTTGATTTCAGTTCAGGTCATGATCTCACATTTTGAAAGACTGAACACATTGGCTCCCCACTACCATTTTAATATTTTTTTTAAAAAAACCCTTTCAATGTGAAGCAAATAATTTGTTCTTAGAACCACGATCCTGAAATCAACATAAGTAATGGGTGTTTGCAACAGATTACAGAGAGAATGAGAGCCAAGAAGACAGACAAAATGAAGAATTGATCAGGAAATCTAAGATGACTATTCGAATATTACTTTGCAGTGGAAAAGAATGAAATCTTGCCATTTGCAACAACGTGGATGGAACTAGAGGGTATTGTGCTAAGCGAAGTAAGTCAGAGAAAGACACTCATAGGATTTCCCTCATGTGGGGAATTTCAGAAACACAACAGGTGAACATAGGGAAGGGAGGGAAAAATAAGATAAAAACAGAGGAGGAGGCAAACCATAAGAGACTCTTGAATACAGAGAACAAACTGAGGGTTGATGGAGGGAAGGTGAGTGGGGAATGGACTAAATGCGTGGCGGGCATCGAGGAGGGCAATTGTCAGAATGACGACTGGGTGTCCTATGTAAGTGATGAATCACTGACCTCTACTCCTGAAACCAATACTACACTATACGTTAACTAACTTGAATTTAAAAATAAAAATAGGAGCGCCTGAGTGGCTCAGGAAGTTGAGTGACAGACATCAGATCAGGTCATGATCTCCCAGTTGGTAAGTTCAAGCCCTACATCAGACTCACTACTGTCAACACAAAACCACCTTCGGATCCTCTACCCCTCTCTCTCTCTACAGATACCCTGCTCACACTCTCTCAAAATAGTAAATATTTAAGAAATAAATAAACATGTTTTCATAAATACATAAACAAATAAACAACCATAAAATCACTATTGCAGTTTCTACCTGCTACAACTTTGTAAGCATAAAAAAGGAAAATTATTAAACACACCAGGATGATACAGACATGGGGTGGAGTATTACGCAGCTATCATTAAGAAGGTATGTGCTGTGTTCAGATACATGACATGAAAAAAATCATGTTGCAGAATATTCAATGATACCTGTGGGTGTTGCTTTTGACACATTTTGTTATGTTTATTAAACAAGTGAATTGAAGCAAGGGCATTCAAAACCATGCCTGGGGCAGGGGCACCTCCTATTCTCTGACTTACGTACAACGAAACACGTGATATAACGTGAATATTACTTAGCGGCATATGTATGCATTGTAACCACATGACTGGGTTTTTTTTTTTTTTGGTAAAATATATTTATCTTCATGAATCAAACTTCTCTACATTTTCAGAATGCATTAATATTATAATTAATGACAAAAAAAGGTGTGCTCAGAATTGTTATTTTTAATATAATTTATTGTCAAATTGGTTTCCGTACAACACCCAGTGCTCATCCCAACAAGTGCCTTCCTTAATGCCCATCACCCACTTTCCCGTCTCCCTCACCCCCCA
>NC_043704.1:10602857-10618459 GCF_006229205.1 Suricata suricatta | reverse complement strand
TCTGTTAAGTTTCTCCAGAACCACATAGGAGTGATGTGGTATGGTATCGGCATATGGTATCGGTCTTGATCTGCCTACTTCTTTCATTTAGCATAATACCTTCCAGTTCCATCCACATTGCTGCAAATGGCATGACTTCATTCTTTCTCATTGCCATGTAGTATTCCCTTGGATAGATAAACCACATCTTCTTGTACCACTCATCAGGTGATGGACATTTAGGCTCTTTCCATGGTTTGGCTATCGTAGAAAGTGCCGCTATGAACATTGGGGTTCATGTGCCCCTATGCATCAGCACTTCTGTATCCCTTGGGTAGATCCCTAGCAGGGCTATTGCTGGGTCATAGGGGAGATCTATGGATATTTTTTTGAGGAACCTCCTTAATGTTTTCCAGAGAAGCGGCACCAGTTTATATTCCCACCAACAGTGTAGAAGGGTGCCCGTTTCTCCACACCCTCACCAGCATCTACAGTCTCCTGATTTGTTCAATTTAGCTACTCTGAAGAAGTGAGGTGGTACCTCAGTATGGCTTTGATTTATAATTCCCTAATGATGAGTGACTTAAGCACCGTTTCCTATAAACGACAGGTTTTTAAATCTACTCATTAATACAGAAATGAGTATGAAGTCCAGGCAGGAAGACCGCCCTCCCCCGCCCCCCCGCAGTGGAACACTCACTGATCTATCCAAATCCCCAGAGCCAACCGCTGCAGTCCCCTCCGGTGCCCAGCGCTCCGCCCGCTCCAGGACGCCGGTGGTAGCACGTCTAACGGCACGGACCTCGCTCCCACAGGCACAGACTCACGCGGGAAGCCGGGTCGAGGCCCCGCGGTGCGATTTCCCAGCCACAGGCCCCCGCGCACCCGCAGCGCGATTCAACCGCGTGTTAAGGGGCTAGACCCGCTGAAGGACGTCCAGAAGACGGCGTTTACTACACTGCGGCGTAAGGCCGGGGCTGGAGGGGGTCTGCGAGCTCAGCTGTTCTCTTCACATCCAACGTGGAAATACACGGAGGGCTCCAGCGCCCCCCATCCCGGACCCGGACCCCGGGTTCACCACTTTCCGTCACTCCGTATTCCTGCCGGCTCACCTCCGCGGCGGCGGCGCGCACAGCGCACCACGGACCTGAAAACGGCGCCTGAGACACACGTGAGTTGAAGAACGAGCTCTAAAAGCAGAGCGAGAGACCAGCTCAGCCACGCCCGCTGCGGTCCCGACCTACCCGAGTTCTGGGGCGCCCCCCGACGTCTCGCGTTGCCATGGTCACCACCTCCTCCTCCAAGCGCGCGACTGCGCCTGCGCCTTCGGGCACGCGTGCGCCCAGTGTCCCGGAAACGTAATGGCCGGCCGGCCCCGCCCCGCCGGGGTCAGGGGTCAGAAAACCCAGCGGGCCCCAAGAGGAAGCCGAGCTCCATAGAGCTCAGAGTTCGTGTAAAAGAAGTAAACTGTGAGAATCTCTCATAAAGCAGAGAAAACTAAGGAGACATGCCAATTACATGTCCTGTGGTGTTCTGGGAGGCATCCTGGAAAAGAGAAAGGTTTCTAGGGAGAAAGCTAGTACAATCCGAATAAAGCACGGAGCTTAGTTAATGCTACTCTTCCATGTTGCTTTTTACTTGTGACAAATGTGAACAATACCACTAAGATGTTAATAATAGGGAGAATTTGATGAGGAGTATATGGGAGCTCTCTAGTACATTTGCCACTTTTCAGTATATTTAGGTAAAATCACGTTTATTGAAAAGTAAGGGGGACAGTGGAAATAGTCGGTTCCAGACGTTGGCCCTATGGTTCAGGCTGTCGTCAAGGATCTAGGCTCTTGCTAATTTTACCTGTTAGTTTGATTCCTCGTGGCGTCAGCCCAGTTTTGCTGCAGCTCCAAGAATCACAATCTCACACAAATGATTCAAGACAGAAAAGGATCATATGAAACAAGTATTTTTCCCTTTATGAGAGAGGACTTCCTTTTCCTAGATGGGAATTGACAAAGATGCTCCCCTCCAGCAGACTCCAGCCGGGTTGCTCTGGGGCTTCTTCTCAACTAGACCTCAGCCCTGGGCTATGAAAAGTACCAACAGCACAACTGATTTCATCCACTCCCCCCACACACACATTAAAAGACTTAACATTATATTTTTAAAAAGCAAACGCTAACATATTTTCTTCCCTTTTACATATTTATATATTTAATTAGAGAGAGGGGAGGTGTGAATGTAGGCTCCGAGCTGTCAGCGCAGAGCCTGATGCAGGGCTCAAATTCACAATCTGTGAGATCATGGCCTGACCCAAAGGCAGACACACAACTGACTGAGCTGCCCAGGTGTCCCTAACATAGTTTCTAATAGCTCAAGCCACATCCCTAAGATAGCCCTAACCCTTTATACCGGCCAGAAGAACTTATTTGTTGGAAACAACTGATAATAGGCACTTCACCACCCTTTCTTAGAGGATTTAGTAAAAAAAAGATTCACAATTTGTGAGTCCTTTCTGTGTCGATTTGAGGTAGATATCTATCTCCTACAACTCAGTTGCGTCTTTCTCAAGGACTTGAAAGCCATCCCTCTAAAATGTAATCATCAGAAAAACAATGGCTTCTACTCCCTGTCTCTGTGTAGCCCACACAGCTGGCCTAATGACATTTACACTGACCCACTATTGGTAATTTTTCATTTCCCTGACTACTCAAGCCCCTCCATCCCCCACCCCTCTACACCTTTATTCTCCCTTTAAAACACTCAGCCACCTGTGTACAAGTCCCAGTTGAGGTCAGTTCATGCTGGACCCACTTCTCTATTTCAGTAGTATATTATCGATTAAAATCTGCCAAGTCCTAGAGAAATCGCAGCGCTTTCCATCCAGAGTGACCTTTGTGTTTCTTGGATTCTGTGGATCGTTTTCAGGTTGTCACACGGTTTCCCTGGGATTGGACTTTAGGGCAGTTGGGTTAATTTTTATTAAGTTTTGAAACAAACAAGAAAATGGCACAAATAGGTGAACACAATCCCATGTGTGCACCCTTCACCGACTCTCCCCAGATGGGACCATCTGACAACATATACAACACTACCAAACGGGGACATTGTCACTGGTACAATACTGTTAACTAGAGGCCAGTTTTACACAAAATTCACCACATTTCATGTGCACTCTTCTTTTATATGTCATTCTATGGAATTTTATCACATGGTGCTATTAATGCTACTCTCTTTCTCCCAGGAAGCTAATGATCCCACACCGTTTCATATTCAAGCAGAAGTGATGATGAAAACAAAATTCTTTGGTACCTGAGTCGTGTGCACAGAACTGCTGTCTCTAATGAAACCCCAAGGTAGGAGTGACGTGGGGCCCACATGGTGGTATTTATGGAATGATCTGTTAAGTTCCTTCCATTTCGGTTCACTCACATTCACCTAGGATAGGGCTGCACAGGTCCCAGATGAGCTGGTGTCTCACCCACTACACAGTACAGCTACGTTCACTGTCTCCCCATTTTTGCCACATGGGGGAAGGCACAGTCCACTCCATTGCACCCCTAGGAATTCTGACTAAAGGTTTAAAGCTATGGTTCCAGATTCTTGCCTAGAGATATCCCTGCTTCCCATGCCCACAGTTGCAGCCCTGGCCCCAGGACCAGTGTATGTGTTAGAAGAAAAGGAAGTTGGGAGGATGTAGGGAAAAACCGTATACCTAGTTCGGCATCCTCCTACCCCCCGCACCCAGATTCCCCAGCGAAGCCAAAAATTCTGTCCAGTGGGGGATCTTCCTCAGCCCAGCTCATGTTGAGCGTGAATCCACACTTGTGAATGTGTGTGAGCCCTACATAACCTCATCTCCTGTTTGACACAACCAAGGTTTCAGATGCCTGTTACAGTTCTCTGTGGAACTGCTTCTCTGCAGATGAAAATGTGTTGCTTGGCCTGCAGAAATGTAACTCACCAGTGCAAATTGTTCCAGTATCTTCTGTTCTCATCACGCTCACTGCTTGAATACCAGTATCTTCTGCCTAAGAAAAGCTTCAACCAGAAATAATACCTTGTCTGGACCATTAGTAGCCTCCCAGGCTACAAGCTTCAACCCAACTGGCCAGCCATGGAAGATCTCTCCCAAAACCTCCTACAACCTTGGCCTGTTTTGCAGAGAAACATAAAGGCCTTTGGCAATTTTTTGCCTCAGAGGGTGTAAGAGTCCATGTCCACAATTATCCCATTTCTGCATTACTCCATCTCCCCCACATCCACTCATGTCATGAACTCACTGGCCACTTCCCACAGACACACCAGAATAGCCACCTGCAGGGACCAGTCCCATTCCATTCCTGGAAGCCGTTCTGATGACAGGAATTGCTGTCTCCTACTCTAATTTCTCCCCTTAATTCCCATAGTGACTTCCATAGGGCCATGCCCTGTATGGGCACCCTTCGGTCCCCAGCTTCCCACTGCCTCTCTCCATGACCATATTCTCAGGCCATCATACATTTTGGACATACAACTTAGAGACCCAAACAGACAGAAATCCCCGTGCAAGTCAGACCACTCTACTAATTTGTTTTTACCATCCTTGAGCAGAGTAGAGGTAACTGCCCTCATTAAAACACTCAGCTCTTTCTTGGTCTGTAGAGACCTGTCTGTAGAGCATGGTCCAACAACCATGAAATCCTCAGGTGGTCCCAAAGGTGGTCTTAAGGAAAAAGAGGTATTCTGCTCACGAAGGCAGTGAGTGCCCCTTACGTTCTCCTTAGCCTGTTCTTGTATGAACCATTTCCAGTGGAGCATCTGCTCAGCGCCCTTCCCACTACAAGATTTCTCAGGCATCATCGGAGACATTATGAGTAACAAGTTTCAAGACTATGTCCTGTCTTCGCTCATGCAGGCATTCTTCACTAATGCTCACAGAAAACTAATAATACTTAAGCGGAAATTTTCTAGTACAAAATCTCAGTGAAATTGGAAGTAATCTTTCCTGTGCCTTTCTCCATAACATTTTGTGTTCTATTTTAGGCAGAGTGGTCAATGTGTCTAGCATAGTGAGCCTCAGATCACTTAAAAACTGCAGCCCAGGGGGCGCCTGGGTGGCTCAGTTGGTTAAGCGTCCAAGTTCGGCATAAGTCATGATCTTGCAGTTTGTGGGTTTGAACCCCGCATCAGGCTCTGTGCTGACAGCTCAGAGCCTGGAGCCTGTCTTCGGATTCTGTGTCTCCCTCTCTCTCTGGCCCTCCCCTGCTCACACAGTCTCGCTTTCAAAAATAAATAAAAACATTAAAAAAAACTGCAGCCTAGGACTGCAGCAGAAGTTCAGAAGTGAGACCATGACAGAGGAGGAGCTGGTGGGGCTCATGAATAAGTTCATGGATGACACAAAGAATGGGGTGCACAAGAAGGAGGGCTGGTCTGACACTGCATATGCAGTGACCAAAATTGGTGTCATGGTCCTGTCCAGAATCCATGCCAGGACACTGAGTGAGCACTGGAAAGGGAACAGGATCCTCCTGAATGCCTGCTGCCCTGGGTGGGTGAAACAGACATGGCCAGACCTAAGGCCACTAACAGCCCAGAAGAAGGAGCAGAGACCCCCGTCTACTTGGCCCTTTTGCCCTCAGATCCTAAGGGGCCTCATGGGGAGTTTGTTATGGAGAAGAAAGTTGAACAGTGGTAAGCTGAAGTCACAGCTCCATCCATGGGCCCCTCTGTGATACTCCCTTTCTTGCCCAAAAGGACTCTTTCAATGTCAAGACTATCCCTATCCAAAACAAAACAAAAATGTAAAACTCATTATTTGTATTAGATTTGAGTAGGCTGCTAATTCTGTGAAGGTTTTTTTTTTATTTTTGCTGCAAAGAGGCAGAGAAAAATGAAGTCAGTGAAACAATGAGCACCAGAAATGAATAAGTGGTCTTTATAAATGCTTCTTTGTACAGATTGGGTGCTAAACCAGCTGAGAAATCTAATATGCCTAATACGATCAAGAGGAGTTACAGTTTAATTCAAGAGTAAGCAAACATTATAGAAAGACATGGATAGTAATAATTTTAGCTTTGCAGGCCACCCATCCCTATAGGATCTGCTCAGATCTGCTGTTGTAGCTGAAAGAACCCAGAGCCAACACAGAACCCAATGAGCATGGCTGGATGTGCCTGGCACCATATTTCACCAGCCTCTAGTGTAGCATGGGCAACACATCCACTGTGGTCTCTTAAAATATCAGACTCCCTGGGAAAAACAAGTGCCAAGTGTGAAATGGAGTGGGCACTCACGGTACGTCCCTATGGCAATCTGAGACAAGGCGGGGACTGACTATGGACTGGATGTGGATCATGAGTCCATGTGAGAGGGCCAGGATACCTAAGTGACAAATTCTCCCTGCCCAAACCAAGCCTGGTGCCTGCAGGCCTCCGTGAACATCCCTCACCTGCCTCCCTTCACAGGAACATCCCTGTTCTAAAGACGCCTCTCTTACTGATCACTTTTCACTCTTCACCAGGGACTTTCAGGCTTCCTCTAGTGAAAGGTGATAGACCAGAAAACAAGTGTAGGGTCCTTATTTTAAAAGTTGATCGCTGGGGCGCCTGGGTGGCTCAGTCGGTTAAGTGTCTGACTTCAGCTCAGGTCATGATCTCATGTTCGTGAGTTTGAGCCCCATATCAGGCTCTGTGCTGACAGCTCAGAGCCTGGAGCCTGCTTCAGATTTGGTGTCTCCCTCTCTCTCTGACCCTCCCCTGCTTGTGTGCTCTCTCTCTCTCTAAAAAAAAAAAAAATAAACATACATTTTAAAAAAAAAAAGCAAGCAAGCACATGAAGATAACAAATTAAAAAAAAAAAAAAAGTTGATCACTTCAAAATGGCTAACAATTTCCTCCCTGTGAGCTTATATTTCTAAACTGATCATGAGGAAACTCAATTTATAGAGCAGCACAATAGAATCTCAACTGCTACTTTGACAATCCATCATAAACATCTTTTTTCCTGGATACCATAAAAATAACACCAGGTATATATATGTACATATATATATGTTATAATGTATATAACATTTATTAACTGTGATCTTGGAATAACCCAAGAAGTAGACCATTTAGGCAAATGGGATTATATAACCATTAAATATTCCAAGCAATGCCTTGGCCCTCAGGACCTTCACAAACATTCCCTCCCCTGGAGGCCCTCTGGGAATCACACAGAGAGAAGAGCCCTGCCTAAGCCCAAAGCTCTATTTCTCCCTCTTGAATTTCTCTTAAAAAGCCAGGTGATCTGTTTCCCCAATGCCAGGTCTCCCGCGTAAGCAATTTCACTGCATTTTGGAAGAAAGCACTCTGCATTCTGCAGAGGAAGAAGGAAACATTCTCAAGGCAATATCTATACTTCTTTATTTCTCCTGGAGTTTCCCATAATAATTTTAATTCACCTACCATGAATCTAATCCCCCTACAACCCATGACCAGCCCCCTTCTTTGGAGATCACAGCAGTCCAACTGGAACCAATGCTGGGCTGTGAGGATGGATCTTCAGAGGACACAGTCCTGGTTGGGCTCAGGGTGAAGCCCCAAAAGGTACAGAATTGGTATAACATCCGGTGGGAACCTTCTAAAATGTTTGCCCCTCCTTTTATGGGGGGCATGGCAGCCACAGTGGGACATGTTACCATTACCATATCTTCTGTAGGGAGAGAATCTGGAAAAAATTCTAGTTAGGATAATGAAAAGCAAATACTGTCGCTCTTGCCCCATACTTAAGAAACTAGTATAGAAAGAATGATCTGGAATGACTTCTACCACATTGCTGTGGGTTCAGTACCCATTCAAAAGGCCAGTATTTGCTGTTTTTGTCATAAAAGGACAAACCAAAAGAGAATTGTAACCTTCGGTCACAATAGTAGATGTTCATTTTTCTTATGTTTTCTTATGTCTAACTTCAAAAACGGTTTCATTGATATATTTAGCCACAAAAAAAGGTAAGAATCTACAACAACCAGGGGCCCACGACCAATTTTAACCAGGCAATCAGTATCAAGGTTATGTAAATCCCTTCCCACATTCCATATCTTTTCCCTCCCATTCTCCCAAACTCCTCATCCAGAATTTGAAAGATATTCTTTTATTTAGTATTGTTAATGTGGGGCGCCTGGGTGGCTCAATTGGCTAAGCGTCCAACCTCGGCTCAGGTCATGATCTCATGGTTTGTGGGTCAAGCCCCGTGTTGGGTTCTGTGTTGACAGCTCAGAGCCTGGAGCCTGCTTGGGATTCTGTGTCACCCTCTCTCTCTCAGCTCCTCCTCTGCTTATGCTCTCTCTCATTATATTTATTTTATATTTATATTTATATTATATTTTATAATATAAAATATTATAAAAATATTTTTTTAAATATATTTTTAATGCGTATTTATTTTGAGTGAGAGAGACAGCACAAAAAGGGGAGGGGCAGAGAAAGAAGGGACACAGAATCCAAAGCGTCCTACAGGCTCCAAGCTGTCAGCACAGAGCACAACTGGGGGTCAAACTCACAAACCGTGAGACTATGACCAGTGCCGATGGTGGAAACTTAACTGATTGAGCCACCCAGGTGCCCTGAGAATCATTCTATTTAGAGGAATAAGCTGCTGTTCTTCTTTATTCTCTTTAAATTATTTCATCGTTTTAATCCCAAAAAGATATTATGATATCCTCATCTCTAAGGAAACAAACAAAACGTGAAAATCCTATAGCCAGAAAAGCTACTAGAGGAATTTGGTGGGGAAATAACAATAGTAAAGGTATTTTACTCACACACACTCTGACATATTGGTTCTAGAGAGGATAGATGGGTGGACATTTCTAGATGTGATGTGCTGAGCATTTTATATATGGTCTCCATTAAGAACCTGGAAGAAGAATGGATCTCAAGGTCACAAACACGGCTGATTGCTGATGGAGATAATGTGTTGCCCAAATTAATATTCTTCCCACTGCTTAAGGAACTCAAATCATTTTCCCTAGGTCTCCCTTCTTCAAATGAAGTCTTATGCATTAATGCCAGAGAAACAAAAAACATAAAAGGACTCTGCTTGATTGGGCCAATGTCTTCCTCGTTACATGTTGGAAGACATTTTCTGAACTCACTAAGTTGAAGAAAAAAATTCCTTGTGAGGTAAGGCGGGTTTGCAAGGTGGGGGCCTCCCGCCATCCGATGGTGACTGGTGTCTACCCTCCACTCGATTATTGTTACTTGAGCACTGACATCAAGGCGCCTTGTTGACTGGTATCAGGAGTGACTTGTCCCCTTATTCTGGCTCTGAAATGCAGATTGCACCTTGTGAAGGAACTTATAGGAATTTCTTCTTTTGTTTATGGGAGCAAATATTCCATTTCCTGAGAAACCTGTTTTACTTCCCCTCAGGAAAACAGGCTATTGACCCCGGCTCACAAAGAACTAACTTTTGACTTTGCTATGCTAAAAACATTGCCTCGTATTTGAATGCTAAAGATACCTTCCTTCCCCATATGATAAGCATATAAGTCACCTACATCAATCACTATTGATAAAAATTATGCATGAGTCTTCTACCAATCTATGTTCTAGGAAATTTTTACATACCAAAGAATTTGTCATCAGAAATTATCTAAAGCAATTGCTCCTTCTGTTTTGTACCCCATACATTTTTTTCAATAAATCTGACTCTGTCAGTGCAGAGATGCCTGCCTGGTGATCAGAAAGAAACTCGAGGCTCTCTCGCTCTTTCTTGCTGACACCGTCCATTCTTCAGGAAGCCCTGGACCTGCTGAGGCTGGACTCCAGCAGTTACAGGGCCCAGGTACCTCCGGGAAAACCACAGGAGGCACATTTTATTTATCTTTTTTAATAGTTTATTTTCAAATTGGTTTCCATGTAACACCCCAAAGGATACAGGAGGCACATTTTAAAACTTTGAAGTGTTTTCTAAAAATCCCTTGTCAGTCCAGAGGCTTAATGACTGGTACTCTTCATATTAGAAAACATTAATTCCCAGGGAATGTGATGAATGTTAAATCGTTGAAGGTTACCAAAACCAGCTTGGAATTATAGACTCTGAGTAGCCTTGAGAATCAAGTAATGCACTTGAAGTTTGTGACCCCAGATGAGATGATGTCTAAAATACCCTGTGTTATGTAGATCACTGTGGCTCTGCTTTAGGACAGTGAAATTTGGAGAGTAGGAGATAGTGAGAGATCGATTTCCTAAAAGGAGATCCCTGGTCACATACAGAGTAATGGTCTGGATAAACTGTAAGCACTACACACACCCAAGTCCTTTCTTACATAGGTGACATGCTTTTCACAGTGACTGTGACAGGGCAAGCCTTTTACACACTACCTCACACACAGTGTCACACACTCAGTCTCTCACACACTCACATTCACATACATCACACACCCATCTGTACTCACACATCCATAAAACTAGGACATCAGGATGGCCCACACACTTCTTTGTGCATAGGCTGTGTGCATTTCAGTTCAGAGTCCTCACAATGACACTTGAAAGCCATGAGCCGATGCTGGAGACAAAAGGTATGGATCAGAATCTGTGCTGTATGAAATCCACAAGTGCTTCCCATTCCTGTGTGTCCTGTCTTGAGCCGTCAGCCCAGAAGGGTCTACCATCTCTCCCAGTTCCAAGGAGAAGTCCCTTAACAGCCTCCCAGCCCACTCGGGGCTGTGGTCAGTGGGTGGACTATGCCTGAGGAAGAGAGAATGGCTGTAGCATCAACATCTAGGAATTTATATACAAAACCTTTTACATCCCAACAGATTTCCTTCATTTACACAGCTAAGCATTTTCACAACTGATATTAGACTCTCTGAGATAGACAATACAGAATAGACAAGAGGTCATCACTCCATGATATACAACCTACAGAAAGTTAGTAGAGATTCTCCATCTACTGACTACACTAAAGGTACATAAGAAAATGTTTCCAAGCCCCTACGAGGAAATGTAGCTGTTTTACTGATATGTCAGTTACCCAGTGTGTGTACTTCCTACCCCATCTTCTTTTATTTCAGACATTCCTTTCTATGTGTTGCAATTTCACATCATGAAACAGATTGTATTTTAATTATTACACAGGAAGATAACCTTTTAGAAAATATAATAGATATGATTAATGGTAAATAATAAAATCTGAGAGGCACTAAATTAAACATTTGACATCTATGTTCCATTAATCTTACACTTAACATGCTGTAGATGAAAGGAAGGACTGAAGTAACTGACTCCCCTTTTTTTATCAAGTTTTTTCCCCAGAATGTCATGAGTTTTATTTTTTTCTTTATAGTTTATTGACAAGATGGTTTCCATATAACACCCAGTGCTCATCCCAACAAGTGTCCTCCTCCATGACCATCACCCCCTTCCCCTCTCCCCACCCCATCAGGCCTCAATTAAGAGTCTCTCATGGTTTGCCTCCCTCCCTCTCCCCAGCTATTCTTTCCCCTTCCCCTCGCCCATGATCCTCTGTTAAGTTTCTCCTGTTCCACTTATGAGTGAAAGCATATGGTATCGGTCCTTCTCTACCTGACTTATTTCACTTAGCATGATGCCCTCGAATTCCATCCACGTTGCTACAAATGGCCAGATTTCATTCTTTCTCATTGCCACGTAGTATTCCATTGTATTTATAAACCATATATACAATGATCCATTCATCAGTTGATGGATATTTAGGCTCTTTCCACGATTTGGCTATTTTTGAAACTGCTACTATGAACATTTGGGGTACATGTGCTCCTATGCATCAGCACTCCTGTATCCGTTGGGTAGATTTCTAGCATTGCTATTGCTGGGTCATGGGGGAGTTCTATTGATAGTTTTTTGAGGAACCCCCTCACTGTTTTCCAGAGCGGCTGCACCAGTTTATATTCCCACCAACAGTATTGGAGGGTGCTCATTTCTTGACATCCTCGCCAGCATCTATAGTCTCCTAATTTGTTCATTTTAGCTACTCTGACTGGCATAAGGTGGTATCTCTAACTGATCGCATACTAAAAGGCATTCAGCTTAGAAAACAGTTTTTAAGATAGTTTCTATAATTCCTTTTAATTATCTCTAAACACCACTTAATGAGAGTCAGAGGGTTGTGCATTGTCACTTTTTTTTAATAGTTTATTGTCAAATTGGTTTCCATATAACACCCAGTGCTCTTCCCCCAAAGTGCCCTCCTCCATTACCACCACCGCCCTTCCCCCTCCCCCTCCCCCTCAACCCTTGGTTCGTTTTCAGTATTCAATAGTCTCTCAGGTTTTGCGTCCCTCTCTCTCCCCAACTCTCTTTCCCCCTTCCCCTCCCCCTGGTCCTCCACTAGGTTTCTCCCGTTCTCCTGTTAGACCTTTGAGTGCAAACATATGGTATCTGTCCTTCTCTACCTGACTTATTTTGCTTATCATGACACCCTCGAGATCCATCAGCTTTGCTACAAATGGCCATATTTCATTCTTTCTCATTGCCATGTAATACTCCATATATATACATATATATACACACACACACACACACACACACACACACACACCCCACATCTTCTTGATCCATTCATCAGGCATTAGAACTTTCATTGAACTTGTTTGGCACTACCATTTCTTAGTGGGATGGAGCTCAGAGTTAACTGACCATGACTGTCTTTCCCAGATATTTACATAAAACAGGGAGAGTTTCCTAAATTTCTTGAAGCTCTTATCATTGGTACATTCTCATAACCTTTCTATTAGGCAAAAGATACTCATTTAAATACAAAAATAGTCAACTATTTCTATATGTCATAAACAGTTCACTTTTATGAATAACGATATTTTTACAAAGAACTAGTGACAACTGTGAGATTGCTTTACACCTTTAACAACGTGACTGCGGGGCGCCTGGGTGGCTCAGTCGGTTGAGTCTCCGACTTTGTCTCAGGTCAGATCTCTCGTTCGTGGGTCCGAGCCCCGCACCAGGCTCTGTGCTGACAGCTCAGAGCCTGGAGCCTGCTTCTGGTTCTGTGTCTCCTTCTCTCTCTGCCCCTCCCCCTCTCATGCTCTGTCTCTCTCTGTATCAAAAATAAATAAAACATTTAAAAAAATTTTTTAAAAACAGCGTGACTGAAATACAATTCACATATCACACACTTCACTCACTTCAGGTATGCAATTCAGGAGAAATTTGTATATTCAAAGACTTGTGGAATGATCACCACTTCAAGATTATTACACTGTCATCACTCCATGGAGTACTTGTGCCCTTGGCACCAGCCCTCTTTTCTCACAATCCCACTACCCGAGGCAACCTCTGATCTATTTTCTGCCTGAAGATTTACTTTTCTGGACATCCCGTATATAGAAAATCATATAATGAGTCATCTTTTGTGACTGGCCACATTATTTTGGGTAATGTTGTGAAGATTCATCCATGTTGTAGCTTTTCTTTTTATAGCATCTCTTTAACATGGGACTGTTCCACTGCCCCTTCACATATTCATATTACCTGGTGTTTTGTCACTGCTCCTGAGTAGATGAAATCCCAACATAGAGAAAATAGCATACACCTTGGCCCATGAGGTGATTTGTTTTTACCTCATTACAGGAGAGAGGCAGCCCACAAAACCCATGCAGTCTGTTCTCCTTCAAAAAGTCATCAATAAACTGATCGGTTGTTTCTTGGTTAATAGCCACTCATTCATAGAGCACTGCCCATTGGACCATTGATATTCAGACAGCCCCAAGGGGGACCTGTGAAGAAAAGTGGCTCTCATGATTGCCGTGATATTAGCTTCAGATAGCACGTTCCTATATAAATCATTCTTTTTTCTTTATGGAGCATCTGGGTACTGCCCTCACCATTTAGATCATTCCTCTGATGTCATCTGAGACATTATGAGTGTTACAAGGGTCAAAACTGTATTGGGTCTTATTATGCTAGGCAAAATTAGTCCTTCATAGAAAGACGAATATCATATGACTTCACTCATATGAGCCCTTTAAGATACAAAACAGATGAACATAAGAGAAGAGAGGCAAAAATAATATAAAAACATGGAGTGGGACAAAACATATGAGACTTAAATATGTAGAAAAAACAGAGGGTTACTGGAGGAGTTGTGGAAGAGGGGGTGGGCTCACTGGGTAAGATGCATTAAGGAATCTATTCCTCAAATCATTGTTGCACTATATGCTAACTAACTTGGATATAAAATTTTTTTAATTTAAAAAAAGAAAAGAAAACTACATTGTGTCTTTCACTTACATAAGAAGACTACATTAACACTCTTAGCATACTGGTAGTTGTCTCCCAAATGGACAAACTCGGGAATTTTGCTACTCATCATTCTCATGCAAGTGATTCTATGTGACTATCTGTGTTGTATTTTAGGCACAGTGGTCACTGTGTCTAGCATAATAAACTTGGTATATCTTAAGAACTGCCCAGGACTGCAGCCAAAATCCAGAAGTGAGACCATCATAGAGGAGGAGCTGGTGGGGCTCATGAACAAGTTTGTAGAAGATACACAGAGCAGGGTGCACAGGAAGGGAGCTGGCCTGATATGAAAGTACTCACATATAGAGTCTCAAAGATGGGTGTCATGGTTCTTTACAGAACCCATGCCAGGAAACTGAGTGAGCAGAGAAGGAGAGACAGGATTCTCTCGAATGCCTGCTGCCCTGGGTGGGTAAGAACAGACACAGGTGGACCTACAGCCATTAAAGGCCCAGAAGAAGGAGCAGAGACCCCCGTCTACTTGGCCCTTTAGACCTTGGATGCTAAGGGGCCTCACAGGGAGTTTGTTATGAAGAAGAAAGTTGAAAAACGGGGACCCCGCCCTCAGTTCCCTCCATGGGTCCCATTATGATACCCGCCATGATTTGACCAAATCTCATCAAGGCAAATGTGCTATTCATGTAGGGGTAAAGTGTCACCAAGTTTGTAACATTAACACAGTTCAGCAAAATCGTGACAGAAGATGAACATACAAGGATAGCATAATCCTCATGATTGTTGAGGCTAGTTTTGTGGATACATGGGTGTCTACACTCATTTTCTTTCCACTTTCTTCTTTCAAGCCTTTCTTTTTTTTAATTTTTTAATCTATTTATTTTTGAGAGTAACACAGAGAGACACAGAATGTGACCAGGGGAAAGGCAGACACAGAATCTGAAACAGGCTCCAGGCTCCAAGCCATCAGCACAGAGCCTGACATGGGGCTCGAACCCATGATCCATGAGATCATGACCTGAGCTGAAGTCGGACACTCAACCGACTGAGCCACCCAGGCGCCCCTCTTTCATGCCTTTCAAGACAAACATCTGGAAACATAAAGGTCCTGGCTCTGTCAACTTACATGGTGACCTTCAGCAAAATCTTGCATGTTGTTGTACATCAATCACATATATGTACAATTTAAGAGAAGTCATAGAAGTGTCATGAAGAGTAAATGAAGTAATATGGTCAACAGGTTGAAAATAATGGAGGTGCAAATTACCTTCCGTATGTGTCCCTGGAGTGGGGCCTGACACATCAGGAGCCCTGAAGGGAGATCCGTCCTGCGCCACACCAAGCCCTGCTCTCCAAGGCCCCCGTGAATGCCCATCACCTCCCTCCCCTCACAGAAGCATCCGTGTTGTA
>NC_043704.1:10595074-10602757 GCF_006229205.1 Suricata suricatta | reverse complement strand
ACAAATAATTATATATAACACTTAGCAACTCTGACCTTGGACAAACACAAGAAATAGGCAGAATAGGCAAACAGATTATGTAACCATTAGATCAAACATTCCAAACAATTCCTTGGCCACAGTGAGCTTCATAAACATTCCCTCCCACTCCGGGCCCACTGGGAATCTCACAGAGGGAGGAGCCCTGCCCACACCCCAGCCTCTGCACAGGACCTAATTCTCTGTTTCTGACCCTGGAGATTCTCCTTAAAAAGCAAAGGGGTCTGTGTCCTCCAAGGCAGTTCTCCTGTGCAAGCAACTTCACTGCCTCTTGGAAGAGGAAGAAGGACATGTTCCCAAGATACTATCTGTACTCCATTTTACTTTTGAGGTTAGCCCAGAATCTTAGTTCACCTACCATGAATCACTAAGACCAACCACCTTAGCTTGGGGAAACACACTAGGTGACCTCAAACCATTGCTTGGCTCAGATGTAGGATCCTAAGGATCCTGCACATAGTCCTGGTGCAGCCCCGGGAGGTACAGATTTGATACAGATTCATTAGGAAGCCTCTGGAACTTTGGCCCCTCCTTTCTGGAGAGGCGGGGCCTCGGGCTCTAGGAGTCACAGCCCAGCATCCCAGAACACAGTTCAATTGGCATCTTTGACTGTGGCCAGGCCTCTGCCCCACTAGACCTCAGTGTGGCCCACAGCACCATCTGCTCCACACACAGGGCCTCACTTGCATTCCACACAGCCATGTTTTCACACACCCGTGTGGCACTGGTGACCGGGGCCAACAAGGGCATCGGCTTCGCCATCGCGCGCGACCTGTGCCGGCAGTTTTGGGGGGACGTGGTGCTCACTGCGCGGGACGCGGAGCGGGGCCAGGCGGCCGTGCAGCAGCTCCAGGCGGAGGGCCTGAGTCCGCGTTTCCACCTGCTGGACATCGACGACCTGCAGAGCATCCACGCCCTGCGCGACTTCCTGCGCAAGGAGTATGGGGGCCTGGACGTGCTGGTCAACAACGCGGGCGTCTTCTTTGATAGTAAGGATGTGGGAACTCTTAGCCTTCAAGGACTCCCTAGGGGACCACTCAGGGTGGTTTGGGGGCTGGTGTCTGAACCCCTGCTCTGGGGCCAGGATCTAGAACAACCTCCTTAGGCAAGAAAATAAACTGGAGGCACAGGGAGAGCAGAACCCTCCAGAAGTTGCAAGCCTTTCCAGCCGGAAGACCTTGGCATTGCCACAGATCAGAATCTCAGGGACCTCCCCCAGGTTTTTCCATGTTTCCCTCAGATTGTTTCTGAGTCCTTTGGTAAATAGGACTATATGCACTAAACAACATATTGTAAACAAGGATACACAGAAATCCCAATGTACATCCTTCCCTTAACCTCCCCGAATGGTGCCAACTTACAAAGCTGCACAGCATCAACCAGCCAGATAATTCACCCCAGGACAATAGTACCTAATACAGAAAGGGCTGAGAATTCACCAGTTTGCACATGAAAAAAATATGTTAGTCACTTTGTGGAATATTCTTAGAATGCGACTACTTACGAACCTATTCTCCTTCTCCCCTACCAGCTGATGATCACAAACCCTTACACATTAAAGCAGAAGCCACAATGAAAACAAACTTCTTTGGTACCAGAGACATGTGCACAGAACTGCTGCCTCTAATAAAACCCCAAGGTAGGTGTGATGAGGGGCCCAAACAGTCCTGTTTCTAGAATGATCTGGCCCTGCCTCTCTGACCTCATCTGTGGGCCCTGCTCCCTCTCCCTGCACCCCCACACTGGCCTCCCTGCTGTGTCCCCATCTGGACTGGTGCCCTCTTCAGGACTCTGTACACACGTGTCCAGCACTCAGCAGTGCCCTCTGTCCCGCTGGCCTTTCACAACTGGCTCTTTCCCCTCCTTCATGTCTTCATTCCAAACTCTCCTCACAGAGGCCTTTTCTTCACTCTGTGCCCCTCACAGGTGCACTTCCCTGGGGATTCCTTCCTGGACCCTGTCTTCTCCCTCTCCCTCCCATTGAGGATTCGATTCAGGCTATTGGACTTTTCACTATCCAAACTTCTCAGGCTCCCCTAAAATCTGTTACCCTCCTAGAACATTCCCTAGAACCTTCTCTTCCTGCATCTCCTTCTCCTCAGGATGCCCTCTTCCCTCCTCAAATCTGACCCCTTCACCCCCTACCCCCACCCCCACCTAAACATCTAAAATATGGAGATGACATTTGTACTTTCCCAATATCATCCTGGCCACAGATCACTCCATCCACCCACCATGAAAAATGAGGTCACCATGCCCACTTCTAGGTTATCACTGACCAGGTCCTAACAGTTGTCCTATAGATTTTGTCCCCAAGCTTTCTCCATCCCAGCTCACCAACAGAGACTCGGCTGTTGTTTCTAGACCATTGTAACCTTCCTAAGAGACACTGCTTCTTCTGTCTTTTCCTTTCTGATTATTCACTGTACTCTCTGAGTGCTCACTTACTCACAAAAGTCATTCAGGAGCAAAGTCCAATCCTGAGCATAACTTGTAGAGATCTCTGTCATCAGACCTGCCACAATCCAGGCTGATCAACATCCTGTCACCATGTTCAATGTTTGCACAAAACAAACTGCCATAATTCCTTGGTTGTTAACTACTGTAATATTTACCCCCACAATGATGTGATGGAGGCACCATCACCATTCAGTACACTAATTAAGTAAAGCTGATACTTTTAGAAAGATTAGGATGTCTGCTTGATGAGTACATGCATGTTCAGTTTACTCTCAGTTCTGCCCCCATGGCCTTTTCCATCCTGGAAACCTCTATCACTTCTTCTGCACTGGCTTCATTGACACCCAAAGGACAGTTCTCAAATGTCCCCTGACTCCGTTACTCACCACAGTGTTGATGTGGGATGAGTTCCAAGTGCCAGCATCACACAACCTCCATGTATTCCCTTTAGAAGGCAAAAATCACACGTCCGGCTATTGTTTTCTCATTACTGAACACTGTGGTGGCCTGTTGTGTATTGGCCTTGGACCAGATTGAGGAATGAGTGCTCTCCTGCATTTGATAAGACAGGCTCTAGTCAAATATTGATCTTGCCTCAGGAAAACTAAACTCATGGACATGGGAATTCAAGCTATATTCTCAGAGTAAGAGCAGGGTTTTCTTGCCTTTGGAAATAAGTTCTTCCATTATTTGAGGGGATGGCAGCCACAGTGGTTCATGTATCAGGACATTACCCTCTCTGGGGAGACTATCTGGGAGAAGTCCTAGCTAGGGTAGCCAGAGGAAATACCGCCCCGTCTCCCCCATACTTCAGACACCAGGATACAAAGAACAATCTCTAATGATATCCACCAGTTCTCTGTGGGTCAAAACACACCCAAAAGACCAACGTGTGCTCTGTTTTTAGGAATGGAAGGACAAACCAAAAGACAGAATCTTGGCTTAAGGATATTGAGAGATAGTAAATGTTGGTTCTTCTTTTATTTTTAACCAACTGAATCAGTACTCAAATGACTGAATCACACAGGCACCCCTCTTCTTATATTTTTAAGTTTATTTCTTTTTTTTATTTTTTTATGTTTTTTTATTATTTATTTTTGAGAGACAGAGAGAGACTGCATGAGCAGGGGAGGGTCAGGGAGAGGGGGAGACGCAGAATCCGAAGCAGGCTCCAGGCTCTGAGCTAGCTGTCAGCACAGAACCCAACGTGGGGCTCAAACCCACGAACTGTGAGATCATGACCTGAGCCGAAGCAGAAGCTGGATGCTTAACCCACTGAGCCACCCAGGCACCCCTTAAGCTTATTTCTTTATTTTGAGAGAGGGAGAGGGAGAGACAGAGAGAGAGGGAGGGAGAGAGAGAGAGAGAGCGAGAGTGAGAGCGCACTTCAGTGGGGGGAAGCAAGCCCCATACTTTCATTGCAGAGCCCAGCAGGGCCTTGGTCTCATGAACCATGAGATCATGACCTGAACAAAATCTAGAGTTGAATGCTTAAACCAACTGGGCCAATTAGGCACCCCAATTCTTCTTATATTTTAATCCTTTCTTCAATAGCAGTTTAGTTAAATGATTTAGGCAGAAAATAAAGGTAGGAACTTACAACAACCAGTTGCCCATCACCAGTCTTAACCACGCAGTTAGTATCAATGTCATATAAATCCCTCCCCACATTCCCTATCTTTTCATTCTCATTCCACAAAAATTCATATCCTCTTTGAAGGGATAAGCTGTTGTTATTCTTTCTCTCTTTAAATTATACTCTACATTTCTTTCAAAAAGATATTAAGCTATAATCCTCCCTAAGGAATTGAGCAAACATTGGAAATCTGAGCACTCTTGTTCATCAGACATAAGCTTAAAACATTAGGTAAAAATATGGTCTTATTAAGGCTACTGTTACCAAGGAAATCTTACAGAAGTTGTTCTCAACCTTCCTTTGAAATTGTACTGCTTTGTAATATACTGTAGTCTGAAAAAACACACTAGAGGAATTTGGAGGGAAAATTACAATAGTGAAGTATCTCACACATGCACACACTCTGACATATTGGTTCTAGAAAAGATAGGTGACTAGATATTTCTAGATGTGATGTGCTAGGCATTTTATATATGATCCCCATTAAGAACCTGGAGGAATCTTGGATCTCAAGGTCACAAGCAGAGCTGGTTGAAGACTGAGGTCATGTGACATCTAAACTAGTGTTTCTTCCCACTACTCAAGGTCCTTAAGTCATTTTCTCTACATCTCCCTTCTTCAAATGAAGCCTTGCCCAGTAAGGTAAGACAAACAGAAAATAAAGGGACTCTGCTCTATTGGGCCAATGTTTTCCTTATCACAGGACTCCCAGGTACATCAGGGAAAACCACAGGAGACATATTTGAAAACTTTGAAGTGTCTCCAAAAACCCCTTATCAGTCAAGAGACTGAATAACTGGTCCTCCTGATACCAGAAAACATGAATCTTTCAGGGAATGTGACAAATGTTAAATCATCAAACGTCATGAGATCCAGCTTGGATTTACAGATTCTGAATCACCTGAAGAGTCAAAGACTGCCCTTGAAGTTTATGACCCCAGATGAGATGATGTCTAAAATATCTTGTGTTGTAGAGATCATTGTGGCTCTGCTTTAGGACCCTGAATTTTGGAGATGGAGATTTTCCTAAAAATAAAGATCATGCTAATCAAGAGTAGCACACTGTCTTCACCCCAAGGAGAACTTGTGCCCTTGACTTCAGCCCTCTGGTCCTGCATTTCCACTGCCATAAGTAACCTCAAATCTATTTTCTATCTGAACATTTACTTTCCTGGACATCCCCATATGAAGAGTCGTATAATGTAGTCTTTTGTGACTGGCCACTTTATTTTGGGTCATGTTATCAAGATTCATCCTTGTTGTAGCATTTCTTTTTATGTCATCTCTTTAACATTGGACTGTTCCATTGCCCCTTTCCATGACCATACTGCCTAGTGTTTTCTCACTGCTCTCAAGTTAATGAAATCCCAGTAAGAGAGAGTAGCATGCACCATGGCCCATGAGGTTATTTGTTTTTACCAGGTCCCAGCAGAGTGACAACCCACAAGTCCATGCAGTCTGTTTTCCTTCAGAAAGGTCATCAATAAACTGATCAGTTGTTCATTGGTTGATAGACACTCATTCATAGAACACTGCCCATCAGAGCATAAGTGGTCCCAAAGGGGGCTTGTGAAGAAAAGTAGCTCTGTCCTCATCATTGCAGTGAGTGCCTCCTTACCTTCAGATAGAACATTCCTATATTAAACACTATCTTTTCTTTATGGGACATCTGGGCACTGCACTCCCTGTTAGATCATTTCTCTGACGTCCTCTGAGACATTATGAGTGTTACAAGGGTCAAGACTGTATTGTGTCCTTCACTTATGTAGGAAGGCTACATTAACACTCATAGAAAACTGGTAATTGTCTCCCAAATGGACAAATCCAAGCAATTTTGGTATTCATCATTCTTGTGCATGCCATTCTACATGACTACTTGTGTTGTATTTTAGGCAGAGTGGTAAATGTGTCTAGCATACTGGGCTTAGTAGCTCTTAAATACTGCAGCCCAGGAATGCAGAAGAAGTTCAGAAGTGAGGTCATCACAGAGGAAGAGCTGGTGGGACTCATGAAAAAGTTCGTGAATGATACGAAGAACAGAGTGCACCAGAACGAGGGCTGGCCTGATATGAAAATGCTCACATATGGAGTATCAAAGATGGGTATCACAGTTCTGTCTAAAATCTATGCCAGGAAGCTGAGTGAGCAGAGGAGAGGGGACAGGATCCTCCTGAATGCCTGCTGCCCTGGGTGGGTGAGAACAGACATGGGTGGACCTACAGCCATTAAAAGTCCAGAAGAAGGAGCAGAGACCCCCGTCTACTTGGCCTTTTTGCCCTCAGATGCTGAGGGGCCTCATGGGGAGTTTGTTATGGAGAAGAAAGTTGAACAATGGGAACCCCCCCCTGAGTTCCCTTCATGGGCCTTATTATGATATTGCCATGATTTGACCAAACATATTTCATTATCAACAATATCCTTATTGAAAAAAAAATTTTCATATCAAGTACTCACATTGAATTGTCTACTAATTCTGTGAAGTCTTTTGTGATTTCTTCTGTGATATATGAGAAAACAAGTGGAATTAATGACAATAATGAATGAACATCATAGATCAATAAACAATTCTCAGTAAATGTCCATGTGTGCAGTTTATTCCTTACCAACCAGCCAAAAGAACTAACAGAATCTAAGTTAGGTCAAGAGAGGGGGCAGTTTAACATAGGAGTTGGTACACATTAGTCAATGAGCCCCAAAGTGAATATTTTTGCATTTGTAGGCCAAAGGTTTCTGGTGGACCTACTCAAATCTGCTGTTTAGCTTGAAAGTCACCATAGATAATGTATAGACCCACGAATGGGGCTGGATTTCTCCAGCCAGTATTGTTTATCAGCCTCTACTATGACATGGCCACCTCAACATGGATACACATCCACCGTTGTCCCCTTACATATCAGAGTCATTAGAGAAAAAGTTGCTTCAATGTGAGAAATGGGAATGGGCACTAGAGGTGCCATAACACAACGCAGGACAAGGGTGAAAGTGAACATGGATGGATATCAATTGATATGAAAGAATTATTGTCAAATCTCCTCAAGGCAAATGCGCTATTCATGTAGGGATAAAGTGTCACCAAGTTTATAACATTAACAAAATCTGGAAAAATCTCTAGAGAAAACAGACGATAATAAAATACTCATCAATGCTGAGGCTAGTTTGGTGGACATTTGGGTGTCTAATGTCCTATTCTTTCCATTTTCCTCTTTGAAAGTTTTCACAACAAACATCTGAAAATAAAAAGGTCTTGGCCCTGCCGCCTTATGGGATGACCTTGAGCAAAATTCTGCCAGTTGTTGTATGTCAATCTCCTCAAGTGTAAAATCTGGGGGGAAGACATAGGATTGCCACAAAGAGTAAATGAAGTAATATGGTCAACAGGTTGAAAATAATGGAGGTGCAAATTACCTTCCGTATGTGTCCCTGGAGTGGGGCCTGACACATCAGGAGCCCTGAAGGGAGATCCGTCCTGCGCCACACCAAGCCCTGCTCTCCAAGGCCCCCGTGAATGCCCATCACCTCCCTCCCCTCACAGAAGCATCCGTGTTGTA
>NC_043704.1:10584868-10594974 GCF_006229205.1 Suricata suricatta | reverse complement strand
ACAAATAATTATATATAACACTTAGCAACTCTGACCTTGGACAAACACAAGAAATAGGCAGAATAGGCAAACAGATTATGTAACCATTAGATCAAACATTCCAAACAATTCCTTGGCCACAGTGAGCTTCATAAACATTCCCTCCCACTCCGGGCCCACTGGGAATCTCACAGAGGGAGGAGCCCTGCCCACACCCCAGTCTCAGCACAGGACCTAATTCTCTGTTTCTGACCCTGGAGATTCTCCTTAAAAAACAAAGGGGTCTGTGTCCTCCAAGGCAGTTCCCCTGTGCGAACAATTTTACTGCCTCTTGGAAGAAAGCAATCTTTCCCATTCTACAGAAGAAGAAGGACACATTCCCAAGACAATATCTGTACTCCTTTATATCTGCTGGGGTTTGCCCAGAATAATTTTAGTTCACCTACTATGAATCTCTAGCGCTTACTAACCTATGACCAATACCTGTTTGGGGAGCACAGCAGTCCAACCAGAACCAATGCTGGGCTCAGAGGAGAGATCCTAAGAGAACACAGTCCTTGTTGGCGTCGGGTTGCAGCCCTAGGAGGTACAGATTTGGTATAGCATCATTAGGAAACCTGCTGGAATTTTGGCCCCTCCTTTCATAGAAGAAGGAAGGCGGGGCCTCGGGCTCTAGGAGTCACAGCCCAGCATCCCAGAACACAGTTCAATTGGCATCTTTGACTGTGGCCAGGCCTCTGCCCCACTAGACCTCAGTGTGGCCCACAGCACCATCTGCTCCACACACAGGGCCTCGCTCACATTCTACACAGCCATGTCTTCACACACCCGTGTGGCGCTGGTGACCGGGGCCAACAAGGGTATCGGCCTCGCCATCGTGCGTGACCTGTGCCGGCAGTTCTCCAGGGACGTGGTGCTCACAGCGCGGGATGAGACGCGGGGCTGGACGGCCGTATAGCAGCTCCAGGCGGAGGGCCTGAGTCCGCGTTTCCACCTGCTGGACATCGACGACCTGCAGAGCATCCACGCCCTGCGCGACTTCCTGCGCAAGGAGTATGGGGGCCTGGATGTGCTGGTCAACAACGCGGGCATCTGCTTTGATAGTAAGGATGTGGGAACCCTTAGGCCAAAAGAACTCCCGTAGGGGACCACCCAGGGTGTGTTGGGGCTGGTGTCTGAACAGCAGCTCTGGGGCCCTAGCTCAGAGGGGATCTAGAACAGCCTCCCTAAGTAGGGAAGAGGATGGACTGGAGGCACAGAGAGAGCAGAATCCTCCAGAAGTTGCAAGCTTTTCCAGCCAGAGGACCATGGCATTGCCATGGATCAGACTACTAGGGACCTCCCCCAGGTTTTTGCAAGTTACTCATCGGTCTTTGAGCAGCTCCGTGAAATTTTTGAATTATTTTGAAATACACAAAATCCCACAGGGCCATGTGCAGAGACAGTATGTGCACCTCACCCTAGCATCTTGCAACGGTGCCAACCTACAAAGCTACACACATCAACCAGCCAGATAATAAATGTTGGGATAGACTATTCTCTAACCTGCACACTATTGAGAACTGACCAGATTACACACAAATGTTAATGTCACTTCATGAAATTTTCTCGATGGCTACTACTTATTAATCTATTCTCCTTCTCCACAAGTTGGTGATCCACACCTTTACATATTCAAGCAGAAGCGACGATGAAAACTAACTTCTTTGGTACCCGAGATGTGTGCACAGAACTGCTGCCTCTAATGAAACCCCAAGGTAGATGTGATGAGGGGCCCCAGAGGTGGTGTTTCTGACATGATCTGGCCCCTGCCTCTCTGACCTCATCTAAGGGCCCTGCTCCCTCTCCCAGGCCCCACCAGCTTCCCTGCTGTGTCCCCCCCCCCCCCCGACAGGTACCCTTCTCTTCAGGACTCTGTACACAGGTATCCAGCACTCAGCAGTGCCCTCTGTCCTGCTGGCCTTTCACAACTGCTCTTTCTTCTCCTTCATGTCTTCATTCTAAACTCGCCTCACAGAGGCCTTTTCCTGACTCTGTGACCCTCACAGGTGCACTTCCTTGGGGATTCCTTCCTGAAGACATTTTCTTTTCCCTCTCCCTCCATCTGAGTGATTTTATTCAAGCTAGTGGACTCTTCACTGTATAAATATCTCAGGCCCCACAAAAATATGTCACTTGCCTAGGACATTCCGAGAGCCCCAGACACACACAGTTCTCTTCCTGCCCCTCCTGCTCATCTTGATGTCCTCCCTTTCCTCCTCAAGTCCTAGCCCTCCGGACCCCCATCCACATCCTCATCTAAACATCTAAAACACGTCTAGATGACACTTGTACTTTCCCTGTATTATTTTGGTCACAGACACCATGGTCCACGCACCATGATAAATGAGGTCACCATGCTCACCCCCTGATTATCACTGACCAGGTCCTATCAGCTATCCTACGGATATGGTCCCAACCTTCTTCATCCCAGCCCTCCAACAGAGACTTGACCATCATTTCTAGACCATTGCAACCTTCCTAAGAGATGCTGCTTCTTCTGCCTTTTCCTATCTACTATTCTCTATACTCTCTGAGTGCACACTCACTCCTGAAAGCCCCTCAGGTGCAATGTCCATGCCCTGAGCATAACTTGTAGTGATCTCCGTCATCAGACCTGCCAAAGTCCAGGCCCATCAACCCGCCTCACCTTGTTCAATGGTTTGGAGAAAACAAACTGCCATAATTCCTTGGTTGTAAACTACTGCAATATTTACCCCCACATTAATGTGATGGGGGAACCACCACCCGTTCAGTACACTGATTAAGATGAGACTTTTAGAAAGATTAGAATGTCTGGCCTGAATGAGTACATGAGTGTACAGTTAACTCTTAGTTCTGCCCCCATTCCCTCTTCTGTCCTGGAAAGTTCTATCACTTCTTCTACCACTGGCTTCACTGGTTCCCAAATGCCCCCTCACTGCTGTACTCACCAAAACATTGATGTGAGACAAATTTCATGTTCCAGCACCATACTCCTACAAGTATCTCCCTAGAAGGCAAAACTCACTTCTGGCTGATTGTTTTCTCACCTACTAAATGGTGTTGATGTTTGTTGTGTATTGATTTTAGACAGGAATGAGGAATGAGTGCTCTTCTGCATTTGCTATGAAAGGCTCTCACCAAATAATTGATATTGACTCAGGAAAACTAGACTTCTGGACATGGAAATACAAACTATATCCGCAGTGTAAGAGCAGGGTTTTCTTACCTTTGGAAATATCAGAATTCTTCCATTATTCAGGGGAATGGAAGCTACAGTAGTTCCTGTTACCATAATTTTACACCCTTTAGTGACACTATCTGGGAAAAATCCAAGGGAAATATAATAACGAAACAAAATAATAAGAATCTGCAACATCCAAGTGCCCACCACCAATCTTAATCAGGCAATCAGTATCAAGGTCATGTAATCCCCTTCCCATATTCCATATCTTTCCCCTCCCATTCCCCACAAATTCCTATTCCTGAATTTGAAGGACACTTTCTTTAAAATAACAAGCTATTTTTATTCTTTTTCTTTCTAAATTATACCATGCACTTATCTCAAGAAAGATATATATATATTTATATAATTCTTTTTAATTTTCACTAACCACTTAATGAGGGTCATAGTGTCATGCATTATCTCCTTCATTGTGCTTTTGGATAGCACTGCCAATCCTTGGTGGGATGAAGCTGAGAGTTGAATGATCATGACTGTCTTTCTTGGATATTTACATGAAAAAGGGAGGGTTTCCTAATTTTCTTATATATTTTTTGACATTTTTGTAATCTAAAAGTACTCACTGAAATATAAAAATGTAATTAATATTTAAATATAAAAATAGTAAGCTATACATGTCAATATAAGGCCATTTTTATGAATACTGATATATTTTTAAAAAGCAATTAGGGAGAAATGAGTCATTGGTTTACACCTATCTAATAGCTTTATTGGGATATAGTTCACATACCATACACTTCACCCATTTCAAGGTATGCAATTCACTGGATTTTAGTGTATGGGCAGAATTGTAGGACTATCACCACTTCAAGACTGGCACACTGAAATCACCCCAAGGAGATCCTTTGGCCTTAGTTATCAGCCCACTGTTCTCCCATTCCCCATGCCCTGAACAACCACCAATCTATTCTTTCTCTAGACTTCCTTATTCTGGACATCTCATATACAGAATCATATAATGAGCAGTGTTTTATAACTGGCCTCTTTAACATTGGATAATGTTGTCAGGGTTCATCTATGTTGTAGCATGTACTTCACTTCTTTTATGACATCTCTTTAACGTGTCAGTTTTCCACTGCTCCTTTCTTCAACCATACTGCCTGGCATTCTGTCATTGCCAAGTTGATGAAATCACAATCATAGAAAATAGCTCACAACTCAGCCCACTGAGGTTATTTGCTTTTTCTAGCTACAGCAGAGTGACAGCATACCAATCCAATGCTGTCTTTCACCTTCAGAAGGCCTTCAACAAGCTGAGCAGCTCTTTGTTGGTCAATAAACATCTATTCATACATCATTGTCAAAGCAATCATAAGATCTTCATGGCGTTCCAAAGGGGACCTAAGAGAAGAGGTAGATCTCTACTCATGAACACATGAGTGCCTCCTTACAGTCCACTTAGCATGCTACTGGATTAGCCATTTTCTTTACTTCACGGAACATCTGCACACTGCCTCCCCATTAGATTCTTTTTCTGACATTATATGAGATATTAAGGGTATATCAATGAATGTTTGTGTTCTTCACTTATGGACTCTTCATTATCACTCATAGAAAACTGGTCATTGTCTCCCAAATGGATAGATTTTAACAAATTTTGTATTCATCTCATGGATGCCATTCTATGTGATTATTTGTGTTGTTCTTTAGGCAGAGTGGTCAATGCGTCTAGCATAATGAGCTTCGTAGCTCTTGAATACTGCAGCCCAGGCCTGCAGCAGAATTTCAGAAGTGAGACCATTACAGAGGAGGAGCTGGTGGGGCTCATGAGGAAGTTCGTGGATGATGTAAAGAATGGAGTGCACCAGAACGAGGGCTGACCTGATATGAAAGTAGTCGCATATGGAGTGTCAGAGATGGGTCTCACAGTCCTGTCCAGAATCCATGCCAGGAAACTGAGTGAGCAGAGGAGAGAGCACAAGATTCTCCTGAATGCCTGCTGCCCTGGATGGGTGAGAACAGACATGGGTGGACCAAAAAGCATCAAAACCTTGGAAGAAGGAGCAGAGACCCCCGTCTACTTGGCCCTTTTGCCCTCAGATGCTAAGGGGCCTCACAGGGAGTTTGTTATGGAGAAGAAAGTTGAACAATGGGGACTCTGCCCTCAGTTCCCTCCATGGGTCCCATTATGATACTGCCATGATTTGACCAGACTACACTGTCAACAATGTCCTTAAAAAAAAAAAAGAAGATGAAGAAAGGAAATGAAAGAAAAAAATCACTATCCATATCAAGTACTCACATTGAATTGGCTACTAATTCTATTAAATCTTCTGTGATATATGAGTAGAAAAAGTGGAATTAATGACAATAATGAATGAACATCATAGATGAATAAACAGTTCTAAGTAAATGTCCATGTGTGCACATTGTTTCTTGCCAATATGGTCCAAAATCTAACAGAACCCAAGTTGGTCAAAAGAAGGGACAGTTTAACTCTGGGGTTGGTGACGTGAAAGAGCCACATAGTGAACACTTTTCCCTTGGCAGCCCAATGGTCTCTGTTGGACCTACTCAAATCTGCTGTTGTAGCTTGAAAGTCACCACAGATGATATATAAACCCATGAATGAGCTGGATGTTCCTTGCCAGCATACTTCATCAGCCTCTACTATAACAGGGGCACCCCACCACAGATAGACATCACTGTGGTCTCTTTAAATATCAAACTCATTGGAGAAAAAGCAGCTGCAAGGTGTGAAATAGGAGTGGGCACTAGAGGTGCATCCATAAGACAATTTGAGATAAGGGGGGAAAGTGAATATGAATTGGTACCAATGGATATGAAAGGATTACTGTCAAATCTCGTAGTGAATGTACTATTCATGTAGGGATAAATGGTCACTAAGTTTGTAACACTAACACAGTTCAGCAAAGTCTCTGAAAAGATGAACATATAAGGATAGTAAGATATTCTTCATTGCTGAGGCTAGTTTGGTGGATACATGGGTGTCTACAGTACTATTATTTCCACCTTTCTTTGAAAGCTTTCAGGACAAACATCTGCGGGGGGGAAGGGTCCTGGTTCTGCCACCTTAACAGGGTGAACTTGAGCAACCTCCTGCATGTTGCTGTACATCAGTCTTCTAAGCGTACAATTCAGGGGAAGTCACAGGAATTCCACGAAGAGTAAATGAGCTAACACAGGTGAATAGGCTGAAAACAATGGCAGTGCAAAGGTGCAAAGTGCCCTCCATATGGGTCCATGGGGTGGGGCCTGACACATCCAGGGCCCTGAGGGGAGCTTCCTACTGCCCACACCAAGCCTGGCACCTTGGGGGTCTCAGTGAATGCCTACCACCTCCCTCTCCTCACAGAAGCATCCATGTTGTACAGACTCCCTCCTCTCATGATTGTTTTTCAGTCTTCCCTAGGGGTTTTCAAGCTACCAGAAATGAGAACTGAACAGCCCTGCAAGCAAGGGTTGGATCCATACTTTAAAAGTCTTTTCCTTCAGGGGCGCTTGAGTGACTCAGTCAGTTGAGCATCCAACTTTGGCTCAGGTCATTATCTCAAGGTTGACAAGTCCCACACTGGACTTCACTGTCAGCACAGAGACCACATCAGACTGCCTGCCTGCCTCTCCCCCTCTCTCTCTCTCCCCCCTTCCCTTTCTCTTTCTCTTTCTCTCTCTTTCAGAATAAATAAATAAACTTAAAAAGTAGAGAGTCTTTCCCTTCAAAAGGGCTATTTTCTCTGTTACTTGGCTTTTCTCACTGACCCATGTGGACCATCAATGTCTAGGACAAAACAATCGTATGTCAACTGCTGGTTTGGAAATGCACCCCAGTATCACAGAGATCCCTTTTCCTTGATACCTTAATAATAACACTGAATTATATATAACACTTATTAACTAAAATCTTGGTCTGCCCTAAAATTAAGCACTTTTAACAAACATAATAATTTATAACCATTAAATCAAACATCCCAAGCAATTCCTCAGCCACATGAGCTTCATAAATGTTCCCTCCCACTTGGGGCCCACAGGGATTCACACTAAGGGAGGAGTCCCGGCCACACCCACGCCTCAGCACAGGACCTCATTCTCTGTATCTCTCAAGATTCCACTGAGAAGTCAAGGGATCTGTGTCCTCAGAAGTCCTTCCCTTCTACAACCATATTACGCTGCGTCCTAGAAGAAAGCAAACATTCCCATTCTACAGAGGAATAAGGACAAATTCCCAACACACAATCTATACTCCTTTTTTCCCAAAATTTTTTAGTTTCAATACCATGATCTCTAGCCTCTATTAACCGATGAGCACCCATTTTCTTTCTGGGGAGGACATCAGTCCATCCTGAACTATTGCTGAGCTCAGAGGAGGAATACTAAGAGTGAGCAGTTCTGGTTGGGTTTAGGGTAGAGCCCTGGAAAAGACAGACCTGATATAGCATCATGAGGGAACCATCTGGAACCTTTGGCCTCTCCTTTGAGGCGGATAGAGGCAAAGCCTCTGGCTCTAGGGGTAACAGCACTGGATCCTAGAACACAGTTCTACTGACATCTGTGCCAGAACCTAGGACCCACAGCACACACCCAGTGTCTTACCATGTCTGCTTTCCACACCCAAGTGCCTCACTCAGTCTGGTAGGACTGCAGCCATGTGGTGCTGGTGACTGGGCACAACTAGGCTTCACAGTCACAGATGTTCTGTGCCAGCAGGTCTCAGGGGACATGGTGCTCACAGCCATGCTTCCCCCTGCCTGACATCCACGACCTGCAGAGCAGCCATCCACTCTATGGCTTGCCATGCAAGGAGCGGAGGGGTCTGGACGTGCTGGTTAACAACACAAGCATCATCTTCCACTCCTTCTCTGCTGCATGATCTACTCAGATTAGTGGAACCTCTCCTACCTCTAATTCATAAAGTCCTCCTAACACCTGTCACATGCCTAGAATATCCCTGGATCTCCAGACACACGTATTTGTCCCCCTGCCTCTCCACCTGCACCTGTGCTCCTTTCCTGCTTCAAATCCCTCTAACCCCATCTAAAACCGACATTTCCAGAGAACACTGCCTTTTCTATTTCCTCCGTTCACTGTAGCTTCTCTCTGGTTTGTGCTCCTCTGGAAGACTGCAATTTATTAACTGGATTCAGGACCTCTGACAAGTTGCTGTTTCTCTGGCTAAACCAGCGATACCTACTCGGCCATCTTGCTGATGTTCCTCTTCAGATGGTTTTTGGCCTGAATCTCCCTAATTCTCTCTTCCCTGAATCTCCAGGCTGCTGGCCTGCCCTGCTGATTTTGGACTTGTCAGCCTCCATAATTGTGAGCCGTTCCGTACAATTTCTTAAAATAAATCTCTCTCACTCACTCTTTCCTTCTCTTCTTCTGCTATGCATGTGTAACACACACACACACACATACACATAAACACACACACACACACACACACACACACACACACACACACACACCCTAGCAGTTCATTTTTCTCTGGAGATTCTAGACTGATTAACACATATGACAAAAGAATAAACATTACTCTGTATTGGAAGAAATGTGTGAACTTGGGATTTCGAGCAGAGGAGCCTATCCTGCATTATCTTGAAGGCCCCCAATGCCATCACATGTACCCTTATTGAAAGAAGCAGAGGAAGTTTTGAGGACTAAGAGGAGGCAAGTCCCCATGGAAGCAGTGGGTAGACTGATGTTGCCACAAACAAAGACACACCAGCAGCCACCAGAAGGTGGAACAGCCAAGGAAGGGGCTTCCCTAGAAACTGGAGAGCACACAGCACTGGAAGGACCTTGATTTCAGACCTCTAGCCTCCAGAGCTTCAAGAGAACAAACTGCTGTTTTTGTAACTGGGTACAGTTTGTAATCATTTTTTATGGTAGCCCCAGAAGAGTAAAATCCCCAGGTTCCTTTTTACTTAGCAGTGTGGCCATATTTGTGACTCAGTGTAAGTTTTGGCAGATTACCCTAAAATTCCCCCAGGTAAATACCTCTGGCATTTCTTCCTGGCAGCTCTCCCTAGGATTACCGGTTGTACCAATGTATGCCTCTGGAAGAACAAAGAGTTCAGAGTTTTTTGGCAAGGAACACACGCAATCAGCAATGATGTCTCTTCTTCCAGGCGTGCTCTTGGTCGCTGTTGTAGGGTTCCCACCTCTCCCTACATACAGAGCCTGCGATCTAGTGGGATAGGACACTGCCGGTTCATCAAGCAGTTGAAGAAAAGAGAGGTTACTACTTGGACCAGGGTCAAGGAGCAGGTAACTTTGAAGCACTTTGCCCATCAGTGACTGGTGCAGTTTCCTAAACGCAGACCCTAAACAAGTGTCCATGAGTTGAGAAGAGATCGGGGGAAAGTAACAGTGGGAACAAGAGAGGTTTTGTGCTGTGCAGGTTGCCTGAGTAACAAACATGCTGTAGTGGCAGTATCGTAATTCAGGGGGAAGAGGTTGATGGTAGAGCCATGCATACAATATGGTGATACGAGAGCAGTTAACACAATTGTCCTGTCCTGTTCTGGAAATTCTGAGAAAACCAGAATATCCATGGCTTCCATTTAACTTCTGTCAATGTAGCCCCAAACTCCTTCCCATTGGGCTCAGCCACAGCTTGCTTGGCCTTGTGCTGCAGAAAGATAAGACTGTAAACAGTAAACTGTTTATAGAGACTATTTCAGCATGTGATTTAGTTTACAAATTCTTATCCATCTTTGCCCAGATCCTAGTCTTAGTAACTCCTGTGTTAAAACTCACCTATATGTTCGCACTCATAGGTCTAACAGGAAATTTTCAGAATGATCTAGCTTCAAGAAAAGCAAGCAGTTAGTAGTGCTTAAGAAAAATTGATTCAGTATCTAATGGATAGTTGATACCTGTCACAACACAGCATTTTATATAC
>NC_043704.1:10570808-10584768 GCF_006229205.1 Suricata suricatta | reverse complement strand
ATTAAGCAGGCTGTGTTTTAGCTTATGGGCAAGTAATAAATTATATCATGTATCTTGAATGTATCATAGATAAGCTGCTATATTACAATTGCCACTTCAGATAGCTGTGAAATTAGGTGATTAACTAGTTGGTACCTAACCTTCTAATTTCTGTATAAGTCTAATTACATGAAATAGAAGTGGGGGTTTTGATTTTTTATTTTGCTTTTCTGTTTGGAGTATCATTGAAACTACTGTATTGTAAATGACGGAAAATAATTGCATATGTTAAAAAAATAAATTGTATTAAAAAAAACTCACCTATGACTAACTCTTGACCAAAAACAAACAACAACAACAACAGAATCGAAAACGAGGATGCTTATGAAACTCAATGTTCAAACTGAGTTAATAATTGGATTAATTTTTTGGTGAGTGGAAATTTTGCCTGGCATGTTTCTAATAAACTCAGCTTCCGGTTTGTTGTTACAATCACAAAAGTTTTCCTGGTGGTTTTATGGGGATCTCTAACAGACTTAGAGATCCAATGATAACTATCCAAAATCTCTCATTAATTTTGGCCCAAGACCCCACATCAGTAACAGCAGACATCCCTACAACCCGTGAGAACCCTGCCCTGAGGTCCTCGGATGTCACAGCCACTGAGTCTCCAACATTGTGTCTGAGTTCCCATTCCTTTTCCTTGAACTCCATCGCCAAGATTATTTCAAATTCAATCAGTATCTTTCAAGAGTTGTTCAACTTCAATACTAATCCAACCTCTATTCAAATTCCTTGTGCAAAATCTGACAAAGCATGTATTGACCACTTACTGTTCTTTTTACCTCTCATGATGTTTTCTGTATAAAAGAGGAAGCTTTTGGGGTCAGGGGCACACATAGGTCTGATAAGTCCACCTCTAAGCTGGCCCTGAGGATAAATGAATAAAGGGTCATATTAGTTCGGCTTCCTTGCTTAGATGTCTTTGCTTTGGATAACCCATCAAAACTTCACAACAGCTTTCTTTTGTCTGCTCTGGATGTAAGACATTGCTACTAGCAGAGATATTCTCACCACCCTCCATCTTCCAGGGACATCGATTTATCATTACAATGACTAGAATTGCCTCACTTTCAGGTTGAAGGGCCCAAGACATGGGTTGCAGAAACAACACTTCCTGTTGACTGCTAGCCAATGACACATGGATTCACCTGCTAATTACGTCGTCTAAAGTTCTACCTGCACAGGTCTGGCTTGTCACATGTATTCTTACTTAATCTCAACCCCTAATGCTGTGCCTTTATATGTCATAATTCTGCCAAGGGTAATATGAACCTGTGGTGGCCACTTCGGCAAATTTCTGATATGACAAAAGAGATCATCGAAGGTGTACATTAAAAGACAGACAAAACAAAACCCCTAATATTTTTGGTCAACACTTTTGATTGGTATGAGAAAGCTTCAAAAAGAAATTCAGACTCAAAATTGGACCTTTACTATATAGCTTAGCCAATGCTAATAAAAAAGGGGAAATTTAAAACTGTGTCCATTGGATTCATCATGAACAAACACATGCCATGTGTGAATCTACCTCTTTTCCCATCCACATGCTTTCTCTACCTTCTGCCCTCTACCTAGCTCTGACTCCCTTTCCTTTCCCTCTGATCTACCTGAGTCACCCAAGTCTCACTAGTCCCATAAAGTCAGACAACTTGAAACTTTAAAATAGATTTTAGGGGCATCTGAGTGGCTCAGTTGGTTATGCATCTGACTCTTGGTTTGGGCTCAGGTCATGATCTCCAGATTGTAAGTCTGAACACTATGTTGGACTCTGTGCTGGCAGCCTAGAGCCTGCTTGGTATTCTCTTTCTCTCCCATTCTCTTTCTGCTCCTCCCTTGCTCTTGCTCTCTCTCTCTAAATAAATAAACTTCAACAACAAGAAAGACAGAAAGAAAGAAAAGAATAAAGAGAGAAAAGACAGATGTGAAACCATTGTCTGCATCAGAATTCAGAACCATCAATGACTATCCTAACATTTTATTCAGAAACTCAAAATAGTCTCATGAATTTATAACTTTGGACTCCCAGGCTTATATTCACCAGCACACACATTGGTGGGCACTGCAGATGCCAAATTTTGGTTGAAAAGGCTCACTAGGATGAGACCACAGAGAATGGTGGGAATGCTGAGGCTCAGAGTACAGGCTTTTGGGTCAACAGGACTATCAGAATAGGAGACATTCTCCTAAGGATCACATCAGAAACATCCCCTGTAAACACTGAATAGGCTCTTCCTCAGTTTAATAAATAAGACAAAGATCAAAGTATGGTCAATTCAAAGACAGATTCTTTAGCAAAATTTAGTATAGACACTAAGATTAGTCTCAGTGTAGAGCTGTTTTTGTTTCTTAGCAATGAATGAAAACCTTAATAGGATATTTGATTACCAAAAGCAAGCAAGGGTGGAAAATAACTCTCTTCCCTCAACTACAGCACTCAGAAGAATACCTATAGAGGGGAATAGATCAAACCCAGAAAAAAACTCAGAATAAATTTAAGATTTTCCATCTTAAATAATGACATATTCCCCACAGAAATAATTGCTGACACCATAAACAAGGAGATTCATGGGTAAATAACACTTGTCCATACTGCAAGCAAAAGGAGAGGGAAATAATTATCCTGTATTAGCTATGAAATATAAAGAGAGGATTATGATGCTCAAACAGAAAAACAGCATTGAATTCCCCATTGTACCTTTAAGTTCACATGGAAACATTTATCTAAATATAAAAGACCACCATATGAATTTATGAGTTGAATAGGGTCCTCAAAAAATTCATGTCCACCCTGAGCCTGTAAATGTGGCCTCATTTGGAAGCTGGGTATTTACAGTTGTTGTTAAGTAAACATGAAGTCACGCCAGATTAAAGCGGGCCCTATAAAAACTGGTGTCTTTACAAGAAGACCATACGAAGACTCTCAGGACCCCCAGGAAGAATCCCATGTGACAAGAGGGTCAGAGATTAGGGCGGTGCTTCTACAAACCCAAGAGATGCCAATAATCCCTGACAACCACCAAAGCCTAGGAAGAGGCAATGAAGGATTCTTCTCTAGAGCCTTTAGAAGTACCATGGCCCTGTCAGTGCTTGGCTCTTAGATTTTAAGCCTCCAGAACTGAGAGAATATTTTTCTTTTATTTTAAGCCACCCAGGCTGTGGAACGTTGTCACGGCAAACACAGGAGATGAATAAATGTGGCTATTACCAAAAACAGTCAACCTACCACTGTCATTGAACCTTTCTTCAAGGGCTGCACCAGCCCGCCAATCCCCAAATCCCACGTCCAAACACATAGTTATCACTTTTGGACTTTTACCAGAAGAATAATTCTCTTTTCTTTGTGGCACTTTATCTGTTCATTTAAGAGAGAAATGCCCTCACACAGCCAATGGAATTGCCAGAAGAAATGACCTTCCAAAGATTTCCTCTTGACATTTCTGAAGATTTCCATATTTATAATCAATAATAAACTAAAATCAGTTTAGACAATAGACATTAACTTACCACTGCCCTTAGGTTTAAATTAGCCCCAAATTCAGGAACTCGTGACTGCTTTAGGATAGAGAATTCCAATGACAGTAGCAGCATGATTGGAGCTGAATCCATTAAGAACTGATCTATGTAACCTGAAAGTTGACAGTAACCTCACAGTCCAGAAATTAAAGACATAAAGGCCTGTAATGCAAATTATGATAGAAAGAAAAGTTATCACCCATTACAGGAATCTGATAGCAAAGTTCCATACACAAAACTCTTGATTTCTCCAGGAGTTTGGAAGTACAAATACAAACAATCATACCTTTTTTTCTGTGGTATCAAGCCCTAATACCATCCTATCCTTAATGCCACCTGAACCCACTTTCATTAGTCATGGACCTTTCTACTGCCTTCCTTAGCACCCTCTAGATCAGAACACCAGTGCCTGTTTATAGAGCTTGGTAAGAGATAAAGTGGTAAGGGGCTAAATATAGAAGTGTAGGATTCCTCTCTTATATGGATCATATATGGAAAAAGCTGGTCTCCTTAACTGTGAATCTACCTGCTGATCTACTGTGTATCTCATTGTCTGGTGCTTGACTACACTTGTTGACTTGTGTCAAGGCTGTAGGACACAATCAGACAACCTCATAGGGACATATCAGCCATAAGTGTGTCATTGGAAGGCCCCCAATAACTCCTAATGGATATGTTCTGCAAAAAAAGAAGAAGAGGAGGAAAGGAAGGGAACAGAATGGAAAGGAAACAAAAGCAAATGGAGAAAGAAAGAAGTGGACTTGTTAACTACTGTTCACAAATTAAACAGGGACATAGCATCTCAGTAAATTGACCCACTGTCGAGAAATTACCTGATATCCCTCTGGATCCATTTGGCTCACTCCTTTTCCCTCTTTAAAAAAAAAAAAGCAGTCTGCAGACCTCTTACTTCAAGAAATAGAAAATCTGAAACCTCAAGTTTTAACTCCAACGGAAAATTCTGGGCTGTTGTATTCTGTCCTCCGTCATACCCATTTCACACTTTAAAGAAGGTCCAAAACATGGTGCCAAAAACCCAACATGCTGTGGTTCAGAGACTGACAGCAGAACCAGACAGTGCCACTAAGGCTAAAGACCTCCTTGTCTGAGAAATTCATAAGATTGGACAGGCAGTAGGTTAAAACAGTCATCCTAGACATATGATTGCTATCTCAAGGCAGACCATGGACCATCTTTAAGAAAATGTTGTACTTCCATCTCTGTGGAATTCTTTTCTTTGATCTTTAATGTTAATTGAAGAGATATGGAAACAAAAACTTTAGAAAATTCGGTAATCTGAGGGCACTTGGGTGGCTCAGTTGGTTAAGTGTCCAACTCTTGGTTTCACTCAGGTCATGTTATTGTCATTTCATGGGTTAGAGCCCTGCATTAGGTTCTGAGCTGGCAGCACAGAGCCTGCTGGGATTCTCTCTCTCCTTCTCTTTCTGCCCCTCCCCTAGTCTCTGCTTTCATCAAAATAAACAAATAAACTTTAAAACATTTTTAATTGTTTATTTATTTTTGAGAGAAAGGGAGAGCATGAGAAAAGAAGGGGCAGACAGAGAGGGAGACCTAGAATCTGAAGCAGGCTCTAGGCTCTGAGCTGTCAGCACAAATCCTGATGCATGGCTTGAACTCCCAAACCGCGAGATCATGAGCTGAGCTGAAGTCAGATGCTTAAGCAGGTGCCCCAAAATAATTAACTAAAAAGAAAGCAAGAGGGGCATCTGGGTGGCTCAGTCTGTTATGCATCCGACTTCAGCTCAGGTCATGATCTCACGGTTCCTGGGTTCGAGCCCACATCGGGCTCTGCGCTGTCAGCTCAGACCTGGAGCCTGTTTTCAGATTCTGTGTGTGTGTGTCTCTCTCTCTGACCCTCCCCTGCTCATGCTGTCTCTCTAAAAATAAATAAAAACAGTAAAAAGAAAATTTTTAAAAAAGAAAAGAAAAGAAAAAGAAAGCAAGAAAGAAAATTTGGTAATCTGGATAATCCACCATATCTGGTTCATATCTTCAAATGGGAGGTAAGAGTTGTTTTCTTGGCTTAGACATCCTTGTCTTTGAGGTAGACTACCAACTCAGTATTTGCCAGTGTCACAATGATCAAATATTGCCACACAACTGTTGTTTTATCAGCTGATCTTGTTCATAAAAGGAAAATATAACCTCTACTAAAACTCAAGTGATCTCCATCATGACTGTATACTTAACCTAGCGGCATAGCTCTAGATTGATCACACAGTCAAGGACGTGGTCTTTCCCAGAGAAATGGTTGAAGTAGGATCCAAAAATTATGACTGTGAAAAGGATGAAGAAGTTATATCATGCCAACCAGATAAACAATACAGAAACCACAAACTTTAAATCCAGAAAGGCTGCTGAAGCCAAAACAGCTTGAGCAACAGTATGCTTGGTGGACTTCCAAAGAATAAGCTCAGGGGTAAACTATTCAGATAAAAATGATTACAACAACTCTCCTAGTTTATGAATTCTGACCAACTCCAGTTTAGCTCTCAATTTCTAATTTCTTCCTATGGCTAACAATTCAAACAAAACCTTATAAAACCCAATAGTTCATAAATAAACAAACAAGCCTCAATAGTTCATGACCCTAGGGGAGGTTATTACATGGAATTATTCAACCAGTGGCCCCCTTGCCTGGCAAGTTTCTGATAAACTTGGGCTTTTCTTATTTCTTTTTTAGTAACCACAGATTTTCTGATAGTTTCACATAGGATCCTCAATAGCTCCTTGGGCAATAATCAGAAAATGTACGGGTTCTTAGGTGGCTCAGTCAGTTAAACACCCAACTCTGGATTTCAACCCAGGTCATGATCTCACAGTGTGTGAGATGGAGCTTTGCACTGGCCTCTGTACTAACAAGGTGGAGTCTGCCTGGAATTCTTTCTCTGTGTCACTCTCTGCCTCTCTCTCTCTCTCTCTCTCTCTCTCTCTCTCTCTCTCTCTCTCTCAAAATAAATAGTTTTAAAAAGTAATCATAAAAAGTAAATATGGCTTTTTATTTCCTTGAGCTTGATTTCCTCCATCCTATTTATAGCCAACAATTCTGGATGGGGAGTATAAGAACAAGGAAGTGGTTTTCTCATTGCATATTCCCTTACATGTCCCAATCGCCAACAACACCCTGCTACTGAACTCAAGCTGAGAAGCACAACTGCAGTAGGCCACTGTCACTAATGGGATACGGTACATCCCCCAGTGGTGCTATAGGAAAAAAATTGTGGAAATTACTGGATTATAAATCAACAATGCAAACTTATATAGGTAGGTGATATGACAATAAGTTATAATTGGTTTTTGAAAACCAAGATGATTTAAGAAATAACTCTCGGGGTGCCTGGGTGGCTCAGTCGGTTGAGTGTCCGACTTCGGCTCAGGTCAGATCTCACGTTTGTGGGTTTGAGCCCCGCGTCGGGCTCTGTGCTGACAGCTAGCTCAGAGCCTGGAGCCTGCTTCAGATTCTGTGTCTCCCTCTCTCTCTGCCCCTGTCCGCTCATGCTCTGTCTCTGTCTCAAAAATAAATAAAACATTAAAAAAATAAAAAAAAAAAAAGAAATAACTCTCAACAAAAAAAAAAGTTGCCTCTCCAAGTCACACTGTTCTCACGTCTTTCTCCATGTGATATTTCCTGATTCCTGGGTGGGTGAGAAGTGTGTGTGTGTGTGTATGGTGGCAAGAAAACACAAAGGGGGACATACAGGTGAAAAACATCAGAGGTAGCAAGGGGAGGGGGGTGAGGTAACCCTGTGGTGTGAGACCTGGAACTCCCATCACTGCTCACATTTTTGGAGCTGTGAGTGCTATACACCCTTCCCCCAACCCCATATCCTTAAGCACTGCTGTCCTTCTTGCAGATCCATTCCATGCCCTTGAAGGACCACCACTACTGGAAATGTAATCAAACTCTTGCCAAGGCTGGATAAAAAAAATTTTTTATGTTTATTTATTTTTGAGAAAGAGAGATCATGAATGGGAGAAGGACAGAAGGAGAGGGAGACACAAAATTGGAAGGAGCTGTGCTGACAGCTCAGAGCCTGACATGGGGCTCAAACCCCATGGTTCTTAAACATAAAAGTCTCTTTCAATGTATCAGTTACTATCTGTATCACACACACCCTTCCATTTAATAGAATTATCTTGATATTTCTAAAAATAAAAGGTTGGGTGGGAGAACCTCAAAGATCCATAGAATGGGGTGAAGTAGCATTTTTTGAACACCTAATATGTATTTCACCTTTGCTTTTTGCCTTCAATTTGGGATCCTAAGAGCAGAGCTCTTTAGCTTTTTTTAAATTTTATTTTCGTATTAGAAAACAGGAAGCCACATTTGAGAAAACTTCCTTTTAACGTGTGTGGTGTCGACTTGGGTTTCATCAAAACTGAGTTTATTGATTCCTGCTAATTGTGTCATAACCCTTAAGGCATTCTCTTAGACATCAGCTCCCAAGAGTCACAGACTTCCGGTATACCTTCACTTTATTTACTCTGCATCTTGCTTTTCTGGAGTTTGCCCTATTTAGGGAAATCAGAGTGGGATTCTAGAATTAGGTATTGCACAAAATGTAAATATGCAAGATACACTTCTTTCTTACCTGGAACAAGTGTTGGAGGCAGTCAAAGACTGGTAAACTGAGACACAATCAGGAAAGTTGTAGTAACTCACTAACCAGGGAGCTAACATTTATCCAACCCTTAGGCACCCGCTAGGTATGCCTTTTTAGAGATGTTTATATAGATCCTTCAATAGTCCTCATGTCACTTGCTTGAGCTGGTACTATTATAAGCCCATTTCACAGGGGAGGAAACAGGTTTTAAACGTAATTGGATGCCAAAGAAATCAGTGAAACGGAGTGCAACTAGTCAACGTGCTGAAGCCTTATCATCATTCAAACTTATGGGGGATCAAGATGAAGGAACACATACACCGGCAAGGTACAAGCCCAGAGACAAGGACAGACCCGAAAGAGTGAGAGGGCGCCACCTTGTGACCATCTTGGTGGTGGGACGCAGCTGGATTTTTTTCATTTAAAACAAAAATTTTTAAGTGAATTCTTTATGGGGCTTGAACTCACAACCCAGAGATCCAACGCTGCATGCTCTAGTGACTGAGCCAGCCCGGAGTCCCTGAATATTTTCTTTAGGTAGTATTAAAGATACGTTCTCAAGGAAACTAACAATACAATGCTGATGAACCAACACTCCATTTAATACCTTTAAATTTTTTCTTCACTTATTTTAAATAAACACATGCACAGTGTTTATCAAACAAAAAAATCAAAGCCAGTGAAAGATATACAGTGTAAAGTCAGCCTCAATATCCCCCAGTGACCCAGTTCTCCCCAGAAGTAAATACTGCTACCAGTTTCTTGTGTGCCCTTCCAGAGATAGTCTGGTTTAAATAAATGATTTCTATACACAATGATGCATCCTTTACACAGACGATGCCTTCTCCCCAGGAGGTCCACACGCTAATCCCCAGAACCTGTGAATATGTTGCTTTACAGGACAAAACGGATTTGCCAGGGGTCATTCAGGTCAAGGATTTTGAGATGAGATTATCCTGGATTACCCAGGTGGGCCCATGTCGTCATATACTAATTCTTAAGGCTGAGAATTTTTCTAGGTTGTGATCAGATGTGGCTACGGAAAGACGGTCAGATGCAATGTTGCTGGCATTGAAGAGGTAGGAAGCCAGGAATACAGGCACCCCCTCGAAGCTGGAAAATGTAAAACAAAGGAAAATAAAATAAAATTTAATACTCCCCTAGAATCTCCAGAAAGGAATGCAGCCCGGCTGACACCCTAATTTTAGCCCAGTCAAGACCTGCATCAGATTCCCACCCAAGGAAATCTAAGACCATACATCTGTGTTCGTTATGCCACTACCTTTGTGGGAATTTGCTGTGGCTACAACAGAAAACTAATGTACACCTTGCACGGTGCTGTGCTTTTCTCCTTAATATATTTTGAAGCCTCCTCCATTTCATTACATGTAGAGATGCCTTGTTTCTTTTACTTTTTTTACATGTATTTATTTTTGAGAGAGGGAGATCAAGCAGGGGAGGGGCAGAGAGAGGGTGAGAGAGAACCCCAACTGGGCTCCGTGCTGTCAGTGCAGACCCGGAAGTGGGGCTGAACCCTGAGATCACGACCTGAGCCAACATCAAGAGTTGGATGCTTAGCTGACTGAGCCACCCAGGTGTCCAGCTGCCATATTCTTTTCATGGCGACATAGCACCCCATCATACGGGTATTTAACCATTCTACTAAGGATGGGCATTAGGCTGTGTGAGTCTCATAGGAGTTACAAGTAAGTCTGAAATGTGGCAGTTCCCGAGTTTTCTCATTTGATAGCACACACGATATGCTGGTGTTCATACAACACGCTGAAGCCAGCTGGAGGCGCTGAGGCCCTTTACACGGAGCCTTGGTAGAAAAGGTGACTGCATTTTCTTTATGGTACATAATTACAGGAATAAAACACAAAGTACTAAGGAAGATAGGAAATGCTGAATTTGTATAAAACTTCTAAAGTTTTTCCAATTTGTAAGTGAGAAAATTTATTTTTGTTTCCAATTAGCATTTTAATCCCAGGCTGTGTGCTTGAGGTGGTCAAGTCACTTTGCGTTTCCCTGCAAACACTTTGCTAGTAACTACAGAACTGCCATTCCTTAGAGTTAGGGTCCCGCAAGCCTCTGATCAGAACACTTTCAACAGAGATGCCCTATGTGTTATGTGGATTCATTTGCTAACACCCTTGTAAAACAAGCCAGTTTCATGAACATTGAACACCACACAACACTTTTATTTGAGATGTGTGACTTAGCCGGTCCTAGCCAAGAAGGGTATAATAATTCTCCTGATCCTGGGTTAAATAACTAGATTTCTTTGGCTTCCAGCCTCATGGCAATGTTCTCCACTACAACTTCTAATTGTTTGTTTGTTTTAAATTGTCAGGGCACCTGGATGGCTCAACTGGTTAAGTGTCCAACTTTGGCTTAGGTCATGATCTCACGGTTCATGGGTTCCAGCCCCATGTCGGGCTCTATGGTGACAGCTCAGGCTGGACCCTGCTTCAGGTTCTACATCCCTTTCTCTCTCTGCCCCTCCCCCGTTCATGCTCTGTCTCTCTCTGTCTCTCAAAAATAAACTTTTTAAAATTTTTTTAATTAAGAAAACTTGTCATCTCCAAGGGGCTCCTGGGTGACTTGGTTGGTTAAGCGTCCAACTCTTGATTTCGGCTCAGGTCATGATCTCACAGTTTGTGGATGGAGCCCTGTGTCAGGCTCTGCTCTGACAGTGTAGAGTGTGCTTGGAATTTTCTCTCTCTCTGCCCTTCCTCTAAATAAATAAGTTTACATAAATAAGTAAATAAATAAACAAAACAATGGCTGTCTCCTAAATCCAAAAATTTAGCCTCCTTTCTATGTTCCCTGTTTAATCACACACTATAGTTGTTACTTTAGCACTTTCCAGAGCGGCCTTATATACAGATCTGCATATTCCTTCTTCCTTTTCCTGGATGTAGCCTGCTGTTCATTCACTAACGTTAAACTCACAGTCTACATACCAAAACATGAAGAGCAGCAGAATACACCACTCCAGCGTTGATATTTTGTGCTGAAGGCTCTGGAACACAGCAGATGCAGGACCCAGTCTCTCTGGGATCGTCCTCATCTGCCTGAAGACATCTCCTCCAGAAGGACTCGGTCATCATCCACACCCTCCCGGGCGTGTCTTCCCCAGGGAAGATGGACTCTCATCACTGGAGACACGAGCCTAGAAGTCAGCACCACACCCAGACACTCTCTGTCCCAAATTGTCAGGCCCCCATCAAGTCTCCTAGGGTCCCTTCAGATTTCTTAAAACCACCTGCTGTCCCTCGAGGGGCCTACCTCCCCTCTCTTTCCGCTATCAAGATCTAAGCCACCTCGGGAAGTTATCAGAGTTCCCTGGCTATCTCCCATGTGTACATGGGGTAGACGTGTTCATAAACTCTTCGTCTGCTCTTGTGCATCTTTTATGTCAGGGGTCTCAGCTAAGAACTAAGAAGGATATAGGAACAATTACTTTACATTTCCTTTACAAACTCTTGCCCAAAGGAAGCTTATCTAACACATGGATTTTCTCCATAAGGCACATCACAGCCTTCCTGAGCTTAGGAAACTAGACGGCACCTCCACACTGCACTCAGCCCATTTCCAACAGTAGAATTGCCAACGAAAAGCACAGAAGTATAAAAAATAAAAAACAAAAAACACATGTCACTTAATAAACCACAAAAAGGACACTTGTATGCAGTGTGAGAGAAGAAACAAGAAGGCACAGTGTCACTCTTTTGACCTCATCTGGGTACCTACACTTTGGAAGACTCCAATGCTTCGCCACGCTGTTCATACCTGTGATGGCGGTAAAAGCCTTGGGAGCAGTGATTTGGGGGTTAGTGAGCAGACAAATTGATAAACAGGGGTTCATGAATCATGAGAACCAAGTACATATGCAATCCCGGATCAAGATGACTTTCTAAGAATGATCTCTTCCCATTTTTTTTAGAGTTACCCCTGTTGGAGAACCTCATTTGCACAAGTGGGCAGTGACAGGAGACTGTGTTTTCCTCTTTCCCAAAAGTCTCTGTTCTTGCCATTATCCAGGTTTCACATAATTCAATCTTTTAAATGTAGTTCAGGGAAATGATCCATTCTTTAAATCTAGCAGCTTTTGTTTTTATTCTCAGATTAGTGTTTCCTTGTGATACTACCAAAGGATTTTAAATCCAGTCATACTTTCCATTTCAAATCAGCACTTCCCAAATGTAAGCCACGAACGCAAGTACATGTCAGTAAATTTCGCAGGGGCTACATTAAAGTAAAAAGAAACCGGCAAAATTTGTTTTAACGTATTTAACCCAACACAACCAAAGTATCATTGTTGCAACATGTAATGAATATGAAAAGTCTTAGTGAGATAATTTACAATGGTTTTAACTAAGCTGTTAACTTTAACGTTTATGAGATATCTCTATTTAGACTAGTTAGATTTGAAGTGTTTGGTAGTCACATGTGGTTGGTGGCTACCATATTGGACAGCATAGTTTTATTACAAAATAATAGTGAAACCTCTCCTCAAGAATGTACAGATGTTCTGAAAACTGTAGAAAGCTTATGAAAGAAATTGAAGAGGATGCAAAAAAAAAAAAAGGGAAATATTCCATGCTCCTGGATTGGAAGTACAAATATTGTTAAAATGTTGATACTACGCAAAGCAATCTACATATTCAATGCAATCCCTATCAAAATAACACAGCATTCTTCACAGAGCTGAAACAAACAATTTCAAAATTTCTATGGAACCAGAAAAGACCTGAATAGCCAAAGCGATCTTGAAAAAGAAAACTAAAGCTGGAAGCATCACAATCCCAGACTTCAAGCTGTATTACAAAGCTGTACTCATTGAGACAGTGTGGTACTGGCACAGAAACAGACACTCAGATCAATGGAACTGAGTAGAGAACCCGGAAATGGACCCACAAACATGTGGCCAACTCATCTTTGACAAAGCAGGAAAGAATATCCAATGGAATAAAGACAGTCTCTTCAGAAATAGTACTGAGAAAACTGGCCAGCAACTTTCAGAAAAATGAACCTGAACCACTTTCCTATACCATACACAAAAATAAACTCAAAATGGATGAAAGACCTAAATGTAAGACAGGAAGCCATCAAAATCCTAGAGGAGAAAGCAGACAAAAACCTCTTTGACCTTGGCCGCAGCAACTTCTTACTCAACATGTCTCTGGAGGCAAGGGAAACAAAAGCAAAAATGAACTTTTGGGACTTCATCAAAAGAAAAAGCTTCTGTACAGTGAAGGAAACAATCAGCAAAACTCTAAGGCAACCAGTGGAATGGGAGGAGATGTATGCAAATTACATATCAGATAAAGGGTTAGTATCCAAAATCTATAAAGAACTTATCAAACTCAATACCCAAAAAATCAATAATACAGTGAAGAAATGGGCAAAAGATATAAATAAACACTTCTCCAAAGAAGACATCCAGATGGTCAACCAGCACATGAAAAGACGCTCAACATCACTCACCATCAGGGAACTCCAAATCAAAACCACAATGAGATACCAACTCACACCTGTCAGAATGGCTAACAACTCAGGCAACAACAGATGTTGGTGAGGATGCGGAGAAAGAAGATCTCTTTTGCACTGTTGATGGGAATGCAAACTGGTGCAGCCACTCTGGAAAATGGTATGAAAGTTTCTCAAAAAAATTAAAAATACAACTACCCTATGACCTAGCAATTGCACGACTAAACATTTATCCAAGGGATACAGGTGTGGTGATTTGAAGGGGCAAACGCACGCCAATGTTT
>NC_043704.1:10543308-10565808 GCF_006229205.1 Suricata suricatta | reverse complement strand
CTAAGGCCCCTCTGACCCATATCTCCCAGTTCAGGGGCCTCACCAGTGTGATGGGAACTACCCATCCCCACTCTTCCAGAAACTCTTCTCCAGCCTGGCATGGGCACAGTCGATTCCTTTTCGGGCATGGAGCCCGGTCTCTCAGACAGCACCCTCACACTGCTTCCTACTGCACTGCAGGGGGGAGGTCTTGCTCCAAGTGTGCAATGTTCCCAATAAGTATTCGCACCACGCCTCTTCCCTGAGCCCCTCTGAATATAGGGGCCTGAAACAAATTCCAGGGTGCCACAGGCAGAGCCATGTGGTGGCCTCAAGAACAGCCCTTATCGCTTCTCGGCCTTTTGGCTAAGATCAAGTGAAGAACAGCCCTTACACCAGAGCACATCTGACAATGGAGCCAAGAATACTCAATGGAGAAAAGACATTATCTTCAAAAAATGGTGTCAGGGGGCGCCTGGGTAACTTAGCCAGTTGAGCATCTGACTCTTGATATTGGCTCAGAATCGTGACCTGGAAGTTTGTGGGATAGAGCCCAGTGTGGGACTTCAGGCTGCAGCATGGTGTCTACTTAGGGTTCTCTCTCTCTCTCTCTCTCTCTCTCTCTCTCTCTCTCTTTCTCTGCCCCTCTCTCTCAAAATAAATAAATAAATAAATTTTAAATGGTGGTGGGAAATTTGGATAGTCACATGAAAAACTGAAACTAGACTGCTATCTTATACCACTCACAAAAATTAACTCAAAATGGATTAAAGGTGTTTATGTGTAAGACTAGAAACCATAGGGCACCTGCGTGGTGGCTCATTCAGTTCAGCATCCAACCCTTGGTTTTGGCTCAGGTCACGACACCATCATTTGTGAGTTCGAGCCCCAAGTTGGACTCTGTGCTCACAGCATGGAGTCTGCTTGGAATACTCTTTCCCTCTCTCTCTGCCCCTCTGCCCCTCCCCAATTCACACACACTTTCTCTCTCTTTCAAAGTAAATCTACAAACTTAAAAAAAAAAATACTAGAAACCATAAAACAAAAGAAAATTAGGACACAATCTCCTCGACTTGGGTCATGGCAATGATTTTTTTAACATGATATCTAAAGCACAAGCAACAAAATGAAAAACAAACAAGCAGGACATCAGATTAAAAACCTTTTGCACAGCAAAGGAAAGCATTAACAAGATGAAAAGACAACCTGCTTCAGATTCTGTGTCTCCCTCTGTCTCTGACCCTCCCCTGCTCGCACTGTTTCTGTCTCTCAAAAAAAATAAATTAAAAACATTTTTTAAAAAACTTAAAAAGAAAAAACAAGAAAAGGCAACCTACAGAATGGGAAGTAATATTTGCAAACCATATATACACTTAATTAGAGGTAAATAGCAAAAAATATATTAAAAAGTCACACAACTCAATAGCAAAAAAAGAAAATCCACACAACACAAATAATCCACTTAAAAAGTGGGCAAAGGATCTGAATAGACATTTTTCCAAAGAAGATACAAATGGCCAATGGGTACATTAAAAGGTGCTCAACATTACTCATCACCCAGGAAATGCAAATCAAAACTGTGAGATACCACCTTCCACCTGTTAGAATGATTATCATCAAAAAGACAAGCCATAAAAACACTGGTGAGATTGTGGAGCAAAGGGAACTCTTATGCACGGCTGGGGAGAATGTAAGCTGATGCAGCCACTGTGGAAACAGTATGGAGGTTCCTTTCAAAACTAAAAATAGAGGAGAGCCTGGCTGGCTCAGTCACTCTTGATCTTGGGGGTCATGAGTTCAAGCTCCACGTGGGGTGAAGAGATTACTTAAATAAATAAAACTTAAAAATAACTTTAAAAACCTAAAAAAATGAAATAACTAAAAAACTAAAAAAAAAACTTAAAAAAAAAAACTAAAAATAGACCTGCCATCTGATGCAGCAAAACCACTTCTGGGTATATGGGAAATGGACTCGAAGAGATAGCTGAGTTCCCTTGTTTTTTACAGCGTTATTTATAACAGCCGAGACATGGACACAACCTAAGTGTCCGTCGGCAGATAGATGGATAGAGAGAGTGTGGTGTATACACGATGGAATAGCATTCAACCACAAAAAGAAGGAAATCCTGCTATTTGCGACAACACAGATAAACTTTGAAGGCATTACACTACAAAGTAAGTCAGACAGAGAAAGCAAACACTGTATGATCTCATTTACATGTGGAATCTAAAACAAAACAAAACAGGGACGCTCGGATAACTCAGTCAGTCGGACATCTGACTTTGGCTTAGGTTGTGATCTCATAGTCCGTGGGTTCGAATCCCACATCAGGCTCTGTGCTGACAGCTCAGAGCCTGAGCCTGCTTGGAGTTCTGTGTCTCCCTCTCTCTCTACCCCTCCCCCGCCTGCACTCTGTCTCTCTCTCTCTCTCTCTCTCTCAAAAATGAACATTAAAAAAAAATTCTAGGGGCGCTCAGGTCATGATCTCACGGTTCGTGGGTCCGGGCCCCGCATCGGGCTCTACACTGACTGCTAGCTCAGAGCCTGGAGCCTGCTGCGGATTCTGTGTCTCCCTCTCTCTCTGACCCTCCCTTGCTCACGCTGTCTCTGTCTCTCAAAAATAAATAAAAAACATTTTTAAAAAATTCTAAAAACCACACACAGAGGACAGATTGGGCAAAGATGGTCAAAAGGTACAAATTATAAGAGAAACAAGTCTTGGGGAGCCGTGCACGGCGCAGTGACTAGAATCAGCAATACTGTATCATATATTTGAAGTTGCTAGGAAGTGGATGGTAAAAATTTTCATCACTAGAAAAAATATTTGTAACTAAGCATGGTGACGGATGTTAATTAAACTTAGTATGTTGTTCATTTCACAGTACCTGCATACATCGAATCATTATGTTTTACACTTTAAACTTACACAAGACTAGGGGCACCCAAGTGGCTCAGTTGGTTGAACGTCCGACTTCAGCTCAGGTCATGATCTCACAGTTCATGAGTTTGAGCCCCATGTCTGGCTCTGGGGCTGACAGCTTAGATACCTGTGTCTCCCTCTCTCTGCCCCTCCTCCGCTCATGTTGTGTTTCTCTCTCTCAAAAATATACATAAACATTAAAAAAAAAGTGTACACAAAATTCTATGTCAGTCTTCCGGAGTGCTTTTTGTGGCGAAATCGCCCCCAGCTCACTCAATCTGGGCATCAAGTAATTAAGGTGTCATCCCTGACTCTCCTTTGTCCCCATAGTCCATAGTCCTATTGGTTTATCCTCCAAAAATAGTTCTCAGACCTCTGCGTGTGCTCCCATCTGTACCGTATCCCTTAGCTGCCACCAGCTCCCCGCAGACGGCTGCAAACAGCTTTCTAACAGCCCCGTGTTCTACGCCTATGCAATCCATTATGCAAATTGCAGCCCAAGGAGCTTTCTGCTTTACAAACGGACCCTGTGCTAGCCCTCCCCTGCTTCAGCTCTTTCAGGAGCCCCCCACCTGCTTGGAGTAGACCCATGTTTCCTGCCATGGTCAACAAAGCCTGTGTGATCCGCCCTGCACAGCTCTCCAAGCTCCAGGGTCACCATTCACCCTTTGTGCCTGATGGTTCAGCCGTGCTCTCCATCAGGGTTTTCCCAGGAGCAGTCCTTGAGATAAGGATTTGGTTCAAGCAGATAATGTGAGAGAAGATGCCAGGAAGCCTGGTGAGGGAGTGGCAACAGGGCACATTAGTGAGGGGATGACCTCTGTGAACAACTGGAGCTCAGCTCCGCTGGGGGCCGTGTGTGTGTGTGGACATGCCTCACAGTCACCCCGGCTCAAAGTGAGGAGCGCGGGGACTTTATCCTCCATGTCCCATCCATCACTGGTGAGCATCGTTCTGGGGACAGAACTTCCCAGTGCTCTGTCATCCAGGGCTGGGGAACACTCTCCGGAAGGCATGGGACGCCATGACAGCCTGGATCAACTGGCGGTCTGTTTGGGATTGCATCCGCACCGGCGCCTTCAGGACCGCTCCGCGTGCAGTGGTCAGATCAGCGACCCTGTGCAAATGTAACCGGTCTCATATGATGGCGGGGAGCTTGGGCCAGAGCTCGGACCGGCCACGTCATTCAAACACACTACTAGATTCGGCTGACGTTTCATTCACAGCCAAGCGTTACATGACTGTGCACTCTGGTGTAAGCTCCTGACACATCATAGCGTGGCACAGAGTCACAGACAGGCACTTTAGCTGTGTGTACCATCCTAGCTGTGTATACCATCCTAGCTGTGTGTACTATCCTAGCTGTGTATACTATCCTAGCTGTGTATACTATCCTAGCTGTGTATACTATCCTAGAACACTTTGAGTGTATTCCTTCCACATGATCTCTAGCCTCACGTTCCCGCTGCCTGAAGCTATATTACCCTGGCTCCTTCCCATGCTTCACATGGTCTATGTGATCCCCCCTCAGGAAGGCCTTCCTGATTCCCGTGGAAAATATCCACCAACCCATTATCTTCACCTTCCTCAAGGTGCTAATGACAATCGACTTAATCTATGTGTCTGCTCGTTGGCATATCATCCATCTTTCCACTTGAATATATGTTCAGTGGGCACAGCAAACGGGTCGTCTCCTTCGCCATCATTATCACCAGCACCAAGCACAGGCCAAGGCTCAATGAACATGGAATGGATGGGTGGACGGACGGATGAATTTGCACCAAATCCATTCATGGGATGCCCTCCCCCTGTCGCAAGGTGCTTAGTGCTAGTGTCAAGCAGAACACACTTTCCCATGCTCAACACGGTGCTCCCAAGCAAGAACCCAGATTGCATTTCACCCACTGTGACATCCACACCTGGTAGCAGGGCTCCAGCATCCGACTTCCCAGGCCCAAGCCTCGTCTCCACCCTGGACGTGCAGTGAGTGTACCAATGCCATTGAAGCGTCTACCTGTGTGGTGCAGAGCCCTGGCTTAGGAACTAGACGCACCCAGTTTCAAGCCCCAGCTCTGCCCCTCTCCAGGGAAGAACTTGGGTGGATGAGTTCACCCCATGAGCCTCAATTTTCTCACCAGCGTTGTTGTAGGGATTAAAGGAGGTCGTTGTATTCAGCAGGGTTTTCCAGCCTGGGCCCTACTGACATTTTCAGCTGGGTAATTCTTTGTCAGGGGTAGGACTGGGGGACTGTCCTGTACATTGTAGAATGTTCAGCAGGGTCCCTGGTTTCTCTACCCACTAGATACCAGTCCTGACATCATGTGACAACCAAAAACTGTCTCCAGACACTGTCGAATGTTCGAATGTTCTCTGAGGGGGTTGGGGGCACAAAATCACTGCTGCCTGATAGAGTCTTTAACACAGCACCTGCCAAGTGTATTGCACTATGTACCTCCACCTCCTGACCTGTTAAATGGGCATAAGAATGGTGCTTAAGTCATAGATCGGTATGAAGAGTAAATGAGACAACATAAAAGATGGAAATGGGGAATACAATATGAAGGAGTAAATAAGAGAATATGCCGTAGAGGGCTCAGGGGAACCTTGCACGTGCTAGAGATTTGAAAACAAAGGGCCACCATGTGAGGAGATGGATGTGTTAATTAACTTGATTGTGGTAATCATTTCACAATGTGGATGTATATTAAATCGTCATGTTGTGTACCTTTAAAAAATCTTGGGGCGCCTGGGTGGTTCAGTCGGTTAAGCATCCAGCTTCGGCTCAGGTCATGATCTCACGGTTCGTGGGTTCAAGCCCCGTGTCAGACTGTGTGCTGACAGCTCAGAGCTTGGAGCCTGCTTCAGATTCTGTGTCTCCCTCTCTTTCTGACCCTCCCCTGTGAGCACTGTCTCTCTCTGTCTCTCAAAATAAAATTAAATTAAATTAAAAATCTCACTGTACAACCTAAATATATACAACTTCTATTTGTCCATCATACCTCAATAAATCTGGGGAAACAACAAAAACATGCTGTTTTCTGTAAAGAAAAGTAAACAACACGATTAACTATCTGTTTCATAAAAAAAATTCTATGTTTGCTATAGCTCAATAAAGGTGGGGAAAGATAGTGTAAGGACGCAGGTCTGAACCAAACTGACTCCATGACAGGCTTCAAGTTTCCCTCTGACCTTGGAGGCCTAAGTGTCAGTTTCTCAGAATCATGAGACAATAGAAGGGCACACATTGCCCAAGGCAGGAGGGACCACTCTTGTAACACCCAATCAGGAAAGGCCAGCTGACACCCTTAACATCCCTAAGGGCAGGCCTAGAAATGGAAGCTATAGGTAATCACTTATTGCTTGAGGCTAGTTACATCCTACGTGAGGGTCCTGGGCCCTGGGCCCGCTCTGTAATTCGTCAGCATTCTAAATGTTGTGATTGGGTCCCACCAAAAGTAACAAATACTCTAGGCAATGTGAATGGTTAAACCTGCTGTCAATAATATTGTATAATAATGATTGGATCACTGTACCTGTGTCATAATTTCCTGTAACTCCCCCTTCCCAAGCCCATAAAGGCCCTACCCCCCCCCCTTTGTTTGGGGCTCTCAGCATGAATCCACTGCACCAGTAAAGTCTGTGAGCCCTGTGAGTGAGTTTAGGCCTGACCAGTCTAAGCCCGTAATAATAAAGCCTTTTGCTTTTGCATACATGACTCCGTTTTCCTGGTGGTTTCTGGTTTTTGGGGACGATAAAGAAATCTTGGGCATAACAATAGGACACTTTTGGGTAGTTTAATAGAAATAAGACATGAATGGACCTGCTAGTGGCACTCCTCTTGGTACTGGTCAAAAACGATAAGGCAGTAGAGAGGGGGCACCTGAGTGGCTCAGTCGGTCAAGTGTCTGACTTCAGCTCAGGTCATGATCTCAAGGTTCAGGAGTTCGAGCCCTGCATCAGACTCACCTGCTATTAGTGCAGAGCCTGCTTGGGATTCCCTGTCTTCCTCTCTCTCTGCCTCCCCGCCTCTTGTGTTCTTTCTCTCAAAAATAAATAAAACTTAAAAAAAAATAATGTAGTGGAGAGAAAACTAAACTGGGAATTTGAAGACTTGATTCCATTCCAGTTCTGGCATAAACACACAGTATGACCACTCAGAGGCCTTCATCTCCTCATGTGCAAGTTAACTGGGCCAGATGGCTTCTAAGACCCAGAGCAATATTTCTGCTTCTAGAAAGCACTAGAATGTGTACACCCATGTTCACCGCATTGTTCACAATAGCCAAGAGGTGGAAACCACCCAAGTGTCCACTGACAGAGAAAACGTGGGGTATAAATACAATGCAATATTATTGAGTCTTTTTTCTAATGTTTATTTTTGACAGAGAGAGAGAGAGCCTGAACTAGGGACGGCAGAGAGAGAGGGAGACAGAGGATCTGAAGTGAGCAGACTCTGTGCTGAGAGCAGAGAGCCCGACGTGGGGCTTGAACACTTGAACCACGAGATCAGGACCCGAGCCGAAGTCAGAATTCTAACTGACTGAGCCACCCAGGCACCCCACTCGTCTCAAAAAAGAAGGGACCTCATCAGGCACTACAACACAGATGAACCTTGAGGACAATATGCTGAGTGAAATAAACCAACTGTAAAAAGATTAATACTGAGTGATTCCACTTTGATGAGGTACCTCAAGCTGACAAAGGTGTAGAAACAGAAAGTGGAATGTGGTTACGAGGGGCCCGGGGAGAGAGAGGTGAACAGGGAGATGTTCAAGGGCTCTAGAGTTTCAGGGATGAAGGATGAGAAAGTTCTAGAGGCCCGATCCACACCATGTGCATGGTTAGCACCGCTATGGTACACACTTGCAAAAGGTTAGGATCGTTCTACTTCATGCGGAGTTCCTTACAACAAAAATAGAGATGGAAGAAGAAGAAGAAGAAGAAGAAGAAGAGGAGGAGGAGGAGGAGGAGGAGGAGGAGGAGGAGGAGGAGGCGGAAGTAAGAAGAAAGAAGAAGGAAGAAGAAGAAGAAGTAGAGCCACCCCACACGAGCGTGTCCTGCCTCCTGCCTGCCTGGCCGAGCCCTGCCAGGACCCGGGATGACGGACCCCCGAGCTCTGCGCTCAGGCGCGCAGCACAGAGGACAAGAAGGGGGGGTGCAGGGCAGGACCTGCCTTCTCCCCACCGCCTTCCCGGCACTCACAGCACCATAGTTGTGACCCCAAACTGCTCCACTGTGCATGCCTAGGAGGGGAGGGTTGAAGAACTGAGGATGAAGGAGAGGAGAGGAGCGGTGCCCAAGCTGCGTGGACCTCCTCATTTGACTCAGGAATCTGACCTTCATCTTGCCTTCCAGAAAGACAAGGGGCCCCATTCCTGCTGGGCCTGCCCTGAGCATCGCAAAAGTCTTCAAAGCTGAGGGAACCCACGGTGCTTCTTTTTTTTTTAATTTAAAAAAAATTTTTTTTTTTATACAGAGACGGAGCATGAGAGGGGGAAGAGCAGAGGGAGGAGACACAGAACCGGAAGTGTAGGAATGAAAAATTTCAGGCCCTAGAGTGACCATGGAACTAAAGTCGTTTTTCAAGTAGAAGTTGTTTGAATCCCAGGATGTGGTTTAAGATAAGCTGAAATGCTTCCCTCCCTAAGGTGTGCAAACATCGTAAAACTCGTAGTGGACTCTGCTAATTCTGTTGTTTTGCTTATCTGACATTGCTAAATGTATGTTGTAAAATTTATAATGGAAAGATACCTGTGAAGGAAAAAAAAAAAAAGGAAAACCCTATAAGAATCCCGTTTTAATCTTCTTCGGGGCTCTTCTCCTCTACCCCTCAGTGGGATAAGAGTTGAGCCCCAAAGCGTTGGTCCTTGAATAAAGCCTCATGTGTTTTGCATCCAGTGACGACTCTCGCGATTGCTTGCGGTGAGCGCCAGTACCCAGCTGACAGCGGTAGGGTCTCCTTTTGGGGTCCTTACAGAAGCAGGCTCCAGGCTCTGAGCTGTCAGCACAGAGCCTGACGTGGGGCTCAAACCCACAAACGTGAGATCTGACCTGAGCCGAAGTCAGAGGCTCAACCGACCGAGCCACCCAGGCGCCCCGCCACAGTGCGCCTTTTAAGGCGAGGCTGGAGCCGGGCCCTGCCCCTCCCCAGCCCACCCCACCTCTGCCCACATTATCTGCCTCCAGCAAAGCGAGGTGGGCAGTTTTGACAGTGCCTGGGGCTGTTGTCTGGAGGACCTCAACAAGCTCTCGCGGCGATCACATTGGTGTTAGAAGCCTGTCTGCCTCCCCTTGAAGGAGAATGTAGCAGCAAACAATTACCAAGTGCTCCCATTTGCAAGTGCTGTGCTAAGTACCTTTATAATCCTTATAATCCGAACTCACTTAACCCTTCTATCAGTCATAAGAACCAAGCGGTGCAATCGTTCCCATTTTACAAATGGCCAAACTGAGGCCTCCCCGAGACCACACAGCCAGGAAGCGGCAAAGCCAAGAGCAGCCCCATGGGCCCAGGGGCTGTGCCCTGTCTGCTTGTTCCGCAATGTGCTTGGAGCCTAACTGGTGCTCAGATATCCCCCAGAGGGATGCAGACGAATGAACGCCAAATACAGCCAGTCCTCTAGGTGAAACTGTGCTGTTTGGAGAAGAACCAGGGGCCTCCCATGCTGCTGGCCAACACTTTGGTTCTTGCCCTAATGATCTAAGAAACCCAAAGGGACAGCACCTCAATGAGTGCAAAGCCAGTTTAAGAACGGCAGCTGCACAAACCACCAGAACCCGTGACTCTTCCGCACAGGTACCCAGGGGTCTTCAGATGGGGACAGTTCGGAGCAGGCCCAGGAGCTTGCCCTTGACTTCCGCTTTTAGCTGACGTGGACCCACAGCCAGGTCCAGTCTTCCGTGAGACACATGATGTCAGGCGGCTGTGCCCTTCGATTCGCTCTTCCTCAGTCCTCAGGAAGTAGATCAAAGCCTTTTCTTTTTTCACCCCAGAACCAGTCCTTTTCTTTAAAAATGTGTTCATTGGGCGCCTGGAGGGCTCTGTCGGCTGGGTGGCCAGCTTCAGGTCATGATCTCAGGGTTTGTGAGTTCAAGCCCCGTGTCCGGCTCTGCACTGACAGCTCGGAGCCTGGAGACTGGAGATGATTCGGGTTCTGTGTCTCCCTCTCTCTCTCTGTGTCCCTCCGCCATCTGTGCACGCTCTCTCTCTCTCTCTCTCTCTCTCTCTCTCTCTGTCTTTCAAAAGTAAACATTAACATAAAAAAATAAATAAAAATAAAATAAAAATGTGTTCATGATGCAAATCCTCTGTGTGATGCTGTGCTGGGTCCGAGTGAAGAGCGTTTTCCTGCCTCCTAGAGGTGCGGCGGGAACCCTCTGAAGAAACGCTGGTCAGTTTCCAAGGGCTGCCTGTCGCAAACTACCACAAACTCGGTGGCTTAGGGCCACATGCGTTCTGGAGATCCTAAGTCCTAAACTCAAGACGTCAACAGGGTACGCCTGGCTGGCTTAGTCTGTTAAGCATCTGACTGCAGCTCAGGTCATGGTCTCATGGGTCTCATCTCACAAAATATGGATGGTGAATTCGAGTCCCACATTGGGCTCTGTGCTGACAGCTCAGAGCCTGGAGCCTGCTTCACATTCTGTGTCTCCCCCTCTCTCTCTGTCCCTCCCCTGCTCATTCTCTCTCTTTCTCTCTTTCTCTCCAAAATAAACATAAAAAAAAAAAAAGAAGTCAACAGAACTGCATTCTTTCTAGAGTCTGGGGGGTGGGGTGGGGAACCCCTTGGTTTTTCTAGCTTCTGGAAGCTGCCTACATCCCTGGGTTCCTGACCCCTTCCTCTGTCTTCAGACCCAACTGTGTGCCACTTTCCAATTTCTCTCTCCTGTTTGTCTTTTATCTCCTTCTCAGCTTTCGGCCTTCTGGCTTCCCTTTAATAAGAACCCTTGTGGAGGCACCTGGCTGGCTTAGTCAGTAGAGCATGCAACTCTTGAGCTCTGGGTCATGAGTTCGAGTCCCACATTGGGCATAGAGATTACTAAAATAATAATAATAATAATAATAGCAGAAAATTTCAAATAAAAGGCAATGATAATACAGAAGAAAAAAATCAAGGGGAAAGACAAGCCAAAATTGAAGACTAACATTCATTTTATGAGGAAGACACACTCTTGAGAGATAATGACCTGCAATGGCTTTAAGAGATGAATAAAAGCTGTCTCCTAATCTTCAAAGTATTATTGCTAAAGGCAACAAAAAATTTACAAAGAAGTTGGGCTTCTATTCTTTGAGATTCAGTCAAAAATAAATTTGGAAATCAAAAACTACCACATATCAAAACAGTAATTAACAAAAATACAACCGAGAAAAATAACATTTTGGGGGGGAAAGGGGAGAAAACCTTCACATAATAATAAAATAAAACATAATTAAGGATGCTTGGGGACACCAGGCCCTGCAAGGTAGTCCAGGGTAGCCACCCCATCACAACATCCCCGACTGAATCACATCTGCAAAGCCCCCTTTGCCAAGTAAAGTAACATTCACGGGTTCTGGGGATTCAGACATGAACATCTGGGGGTGGGGGGCTTATTCTGTCCACCACAATAACTGGGCAAACCCTCAGCTTCTCTCTTTTGAAAACACCAGCTCTCTTGAAGATCATGTCACTTTTCACCAACAACCTGCCTTGCTACTGTAGCCCAATGCTTGCCACCCTTTGCTGCACATTTGAATCGCCAGGAGGGCTCTTAAGGCTCCCCATCCTTGAGTTACACCTCAGACCAATTAAGTCACCATGTCTAGGGATGGAGCCAGGCATCTGTATTTGTTTTTGTAAAAGATCCCCAGGAGATCCTAACATGACAAATTTGATCCATTGCTATGGGTGACATACTTCCTTCAAGCCAATCTCCCCACATCCCTTCTTGGATGACAAGGAACTGCCACATAACTTACAGGGCCCAGTGCAAAATGACGATGAGGGACCCTCACTTAAGCATCAAGAATTTCAGGACAGCAAAAGAAGAAGGGCACATGCCTGTGCTCTTCCAACACGGCTCAGTATCTTTTTTCCCTTGGAGCCTGTCTTCACCTCTGATAAGGTCAGGAGCCAGGTGCAGGATCCATCCAGTGTCTTGGCTTCCCAGTCCCTTGATCTCCATCACACCAAGATTTCCCTGCCCCCTTCATGTGATTCACCTACACAGCCTCTGAGCACCCCACACTGACGCTTCCTCCAGAGGTGTCCTACTCTTGGAGACCTCTCCTTCCATCAACCCTACTGTTCTTCCCTGTTAAAAATCTCCAACTTCTTCAGATCCTTTCCTCCATCCTTTGAGGCTCTAGCCCTACACCATAATCTCTTCCTTGCAAACACCCTTCAGACTCTGCGTGAGCCTGGCAAAACACCAACCCTCCAACATTACCACTGTTCCCAGCATGCACGAGCAGCTAGGCATGGTGGGGGGAATGGCAGGAAGCCAACCGTGACGTTTATGACCACAGATCACAAACGGGGCCCCCACTCCTCAGAGAATGCTGCCTAGTTCCCTAATACATTCACTTTCACACTCCACAAGATGGTTATTATTTCCTCAAATCTCTCAGACTGAAACCTCTGGCTAATGACTTTAAATGGCTCATCCTTCAAAGAGAACATAATGCCATCAAGAAGACCCACCTAGCAAGACCCACACACTCTGCTTTCCTCCTGTTATAAAAAGTGCTGTTCCAATGACAGGCCCCCATTTGAGCTCCAGATCCCAACTACACCCGACTCCCACACATTTTATTCTTGAACTATCCCCTCCCTTTCCTTCACCAATTTTTACCTCCCTTTGAGATTATTACCATCGCACAGAAACACACTTTAATATCTCTCTCTCCGCTTTAAAACTTTTTTTTTTTTTTGAGACAGAGACAGAAAGCAAAAGCATGCAGGAGAAGGAATCAAAGAATCTTAAGCAGGCTCCATACCCAGCTCAGAGCCCAACACTGGGCTCAATTTCATGACCATAAGATCATGACACAAGCCGAAGTTGAGAGTTGATGCTAAACTGACTGAGCCACCCAGGCAACCCTAAAACTCCTTATAAGAAATCAGGGCTTATATAGTATGTTCTCTGATTATAATGTAATTAAGTTAGAAATTAATAATAGCAAGATATTTGGAAAATCTCCAAATAGTTGAAAATTTAAAAATATACTTCTGATGCACCTGGCAGGCTCAGTCAGTAGAGCATGCAACTCTTGATCTCAGTATTATGAGTTCGAGCCCCATATTGGATATAAAGATTACTTAAAAATAAAATATTTTAAAAAATTTTTAAATATATATATTTCTAGGGGCACCTGGGTAGCTCAGTTGGTTAAGTGTATGACTTCAGCTCAGGTCATGATCTCGCAGTTGGTGGATTCAAGCCCCACATCAGGCTCTGTGCTGACAGCTCAGAGCCTGGAGCCTGTTTCGGATTCTGTGTCTCTTTCTCTCTCTGCCCCTCTCCTGTTCACGCTCTCTCTCTGTCTCTCATAAATAAATAAAATGTAAAAAAAAATTTAAAAATATATATATTTCTAAATACCCTTAGTCAAAGAAGATATCAAAAGGTAAATTAGAAAGTATATTAAACTGATAAAAATTGAAAAGTTAACATATCAAGATTTATGTGATTCCACTAACAGCAGTAAAGGGAAATTAATAGCCCTTAACACATATCTAGAAAAAGAAAAAAGATCTCAAATCAATGGCCTCAGCTTCCATGGTAAAGAAAATAGAAAAAGAGCAAATAAAATCCAAAGTGAGCAGAAGAAAGGAAATAATTTGGAGCACCTGGGTGGTTCATTCAATTAAGCATCCAACTCTTGATTTGTATTTAGGTCATGATCTCAAGGTTCATGGATCAAGCCTCACATTGGGCTCTGTGCTGACAGCATGGAGCCTGCTTGGGATTCTCTCTCTCTCCTCTCTCTGTCCCTCCCTTGCTCACATACTCTCTCTCTTCCAAAAGTAAATAAATAAACAAACATAAAAAAAGAAAGGAAATAAGGTAAGAACAAAAATATAATCAGAAAAAAAACAGTAAAACCAAAAGACGCTTGTTGTGGGGGGAGGGATAATCAGTAAAACTGATAAACATCTAACCAGACAGAACAGGAAAAAATAATATGAAAGACACAAATGATCAATATCAGGAATAAAGGAAGTGGCATCACTACCAATATTAAAAGCACTAATAAGAGCATGTTATAGGGGCACCTGGGTGGCTCAGTTGGTTAAGCATCCGACTCTTGATTTTGGCTCAGGTCATGATCTCACGGTTTGTGAGTTTGAGACCTGCATTGGGCTTTGTGATGTCAGTGAGGAGCCTGCTTGGAATTCTTTCTCTATCTCTGCCCCTACCTGCTCATGCTCTCTCTCGCTCTCAAAATAAATAAATAAAACATTTTTTAAAAGACCATATTATGAACAACTTCTTGTCAACAGAAGCAACAACTTAGATGAAATAAACAAATTTTTTGAAAAACATGAATTAAGCTCCCTTAAAAAGAAATAGAAAACCTGAATAGCCCTACATCTTTTGGGTTTTTTTTTTTATGGTGAAAAAATTTATGTTTAGATTTAGCCAGCTGGACTCAGTTTAGGTGATTCCAATTTTGTTGGCAACATCCAAAGCAACCTAGTTCAGGAGTGAGGTGAACACATGCCTTCTTTTCTCCATCGGGCTTGATCCGAGTGCTGACCTTGGCCACGTCAGTGTCACAGAGCGTCTTCACAGCCTGTTTGATCTGGTGCTTGTTGGCCTTGACACCCACAATGAACACAGTGTCAGTGTCTTCTATTCAGGGCTGACTCTGTAGTGGGGGGTGGGGGGACTTGATGATGGCGTAGTAGTCAAGCTTGTTTCTCCTGGGAGTGCTCTTCTGAGGGTATTCAGGCTGCCTTTGGAGATGTAGTGTCTTGTTTGGGCCATCAGAATGTAGGTGACATGAGGATCTGTGTGTGTGTGTGTGTGTGTGTGTGTGTGTGTGACTATGGACACCTTTCAGCACCTCTTTCTTGGCCTTGTTCAAAGCCTTTCCTCTGGCTTCAGCTTTTGGGAGGGGCAAGGGCTTCCTTCTTTCTCTTCCACCCCATCTTCATGAAAGGCTAGCCCTACAACTTTAAAATAAAGTTCCAAATAATTCTTAGAGAGGAAAAAAGTATATTGGTTGAGCTAGACTAGGGGACCACTCAGCAAGAGTCCACCTTCCTGCCTTGCTTGATTAGATAGAGAGAGGTAAAGTCAAGGTGACAGACACCAGCAGCTTAGCCAGCTCCGCTTGGGAAAAGCTGAGTCATAATGAGCTCGCTGCTTTCCATAAATCTAAGTGTCACCAATCAAACACCCTCAGATTACACTAAAGAAGATGCGTGGGGGAGTTCTAATTGCCTGTGTAGACCGTGACACACAGGGGGTTCGTTTTCTTTTGAACTTTGTGGGTAGTTTCTACTGGGAGGAAAAAATGTATAGATCTTCCTTGGACAAACCTAAAATGTAGACACTTAGCACCCGAAAGGGTTATGTAAGGACTAAATAAAAGCATTCCAAAAGAGGCTTGGCACACGGTAAGAGCTTCATAAACACTCCCTCTCACTCTGGGGCAGGCTGGGAACCACACACAGCAATGAACCCTGCCCACGCCTGGAAATCTATCCATAATACCTTTTTTCTGTAGTTTAAGGAAAAAGGGGAACCTATGTCCTGAGAAGCAAGATCTATGTCTAAACAATTTCATTGCATTTGAGGAAAGAGCAAACATTTTCATTTTGCAGTGGATGCTGGGCACGCGCCCAAGAAATTACTCAGCCCTTGTTTTTCTCCTTTTGGGGTTTTCCTATAATAGTTTCGATCCAACTGCAATGAATCTCTAGACCCCATCGGCCCACCACCATCCGTTCTGGCTTGGGGAAATCTACGCCGCTCCACTACGCAGACCACCGCTTGGCTCAGAGGCGTGAACCGAAGGGCGCAGCGCAGGGAGGGGGCGGACCCCGGAGTGAGGCGTTACGAAACCTTCAGGCACCGACGGCCACTCCTCGCAGGGGAGGGACCGAGGGCCCGGGCCTCGTTCTCTAGAAGTCGCAGCACTGGATCCCAGAACTCAGTGCTCCGTGGCCGAGCCTCTGCAGCGCGCTCCCGAGTGGCTCCCAGCCCCGGGCCGCTCCCCACGCGCCAAGTGCCTTCCCCGGCCATGTCCTGCAGCCGGGTGGCGCTGGTGACCGGGGCCAACAAGGGCATCGGCTTCGCCATCGCGCGCGACCTGTGCCGGCAGTTTTCGGGGGACGTGGTGCTCTCTGCGCGGGATGCGGAGCGGGGCCGGGCGGCCGTGCAGCAGCTCCAGGCCGAGGGCCTGAGCCCCCGCTTCCACCTGCTGGACATCGGCGACCTGCAGAGCATCCGCGCCCTGCGCGACTTCCTGCGCAAGGAGTATGGGGGCCTCAACGTGTTGGTCAACAACGCGGGCATCGCCTTCCAACGTAGGTCGGGTGTGGGTCCCTGGGCGCGCGGAGGTTTCAGGACAGACAGCCATCGGCGCCCCCTGCTTGGCCGCTGGCGCGATCGCGGAGCGCAGCGCCGGCCCCTCGGGGTGCGCTCAGCATTGGCCTCCGGCCGCGGCTCCTCGCTTGGCGCGGAGTCGCGGGAAGGGTTCGCTTGGCGCGAAGCTGGCGGGGCGCAGCCTGGCGCCCCCGCCCGGAGCCGTCGGCTGCAGCGGCTTGCCAGGAAGCCGGCCTCCTGGGAGGGGGCCACACCCTGCTAAACTCATCAGCTTTCTGTCTAATGCAAAAAACATTTTCCCTGCGAAGGGTCTCCGAGCTCACTTTGGGCTTTCGGTTTCCTTGAAAGGGTGCTTTCATAGAAGCCGGGAGGCATCTGCTCGGGACAGGAAATGGATCGCTGAGACGCGATCCGCGCGCACTGGCACAATAGTGGACTTGAGATTTTGTTTAATGCAGAGCTTTGATAGGCTCAGCCAGAAAGGAAGCGAGGCTTGTTCCCTCCTCCAGGGAATTTGTCATCAAACATACTTTTTTAAAAATATGTTTTCTATTTATTTTTGAGAGACAGAGAGAGACAGCGCGAGCAGGGGAGGGCCAGAGAGAGAGGGAGATACAGAATCTGAAGCAGGCTCCAGGCTCTGAGCTAGCTGTCAGCACAGAGCCTGACACGGAGCTCGAACCCACGAATCGTGAGATCATGACCTGAGCCGAAGTCGGACGTTTAACCGACTGAGCCACCCAGGCGCCCCTCTAATATACCTTTTAAGTGTGGTTTTAGTAGCATCTTGGCCGGGGTGGGGGCCAAGGATATTACGCTATTGCTCTGACAAAGTTGTTGAGCCGCCATGTGGTGGAGGTAGAAATTATAAACAGGCCAGCCTCACCTACAACCTAGTAGGGACGAGAAACCCAAGAGGCAGAACGGGGTAAAAACTACCATGAGGCCTTGATTGACCAGCCCTCCCCCCGCTTGACCCTTCACCGTAGTTGTGCACCCGCACCTCCAGCTCAGCGGGTCGGCCTTCTGGAAGCGCAGGTGGGAGGTGGCAGACACCCGCTGGTGCAGCCCTCAGCCACTGGTTGAAGAACGGATGGATAAATACTCCGCTTCTTGGATCAATCGTGCCGCAACGCGGGTCTGCTGGAAACCCTCGCCCCCTCCAAAGGGTGGGGGTGGACCAGCAGCACTTGCAGTCCCAGACGCTCGCCGGAACCGCAGAATCTCCCGTCTCACCCCACACCCGCTGGATCAGAATTTGCATTTTAACAGAATCACCAGGTGCCTCCCGTACCCGTTCAAGACTGAGCCGCAGCCGTGAAAGCCAGGAATTCCCTAAGTGTGGCCAGACCAGTAGCTGCAGCGTCACCCGAGAACGCGTTCAAAATGCAAATTCTGGAGCCCCACCCGAGACGTTCTCAATCCCAAACTCTGGGTGCGGAGCCCAGAAAGCTGTGTTTTAACAGGCCCTGCAGGTGATTCAGATATACCCTTGAAGCTCAAGAACCACCGATCCAGTGGCTTAAAAATCGTTTGAAAGTTAGCTTGTTTCAGGGGAGCCTGCGTGGCTCAGTTGGTTGGACGTGGGACTTCAGTGCAGGTCGTGATCTCCCCGTTCAGGAATTCGGCCCGCTGGCGGCTCTGTGCTGACTGCTTGGAGCCTGGAGCCTGCTTCCAGTTCTGGGTCTCCTCTCTCGCTCTCGCGCTCTCTCTCTCTCTCTCTCTCTCTCTCTCTCTCTGACCCTCCCCTGCTTGTGCTCTTGCTCTCAAAAATAAACTTTAAAAAAATAATAATAAAGTTAGCTTGTTTTCCCTTTAATTAGAGATAAAATCTGGGCACCTGGTTGGCTCTTAATCTTGGGGTTGTGAGTTCCAGCCCCACCTTCAGTATAGAGAATGCTTAAATAAACTAAAAAAAGAGAGAGAGAGAGAAGATTCGCTTTGTTATATACATTTCAAGGGGAAATGCATGACTTTGTCTTTGTTTCCTTCTCTTTTTGGAAGCTGATGATCCAACACCCTTTGACATTCAAGCTGAGATAACACTGAAGACCAACTTTTTTGCCACAAGGAATGTCTGCATCGAATTACTGCCCATAATGAAACCTCATGGTAAGTCCAGCCATGTATCTGCCCCTCCCCTACTCATTCTCTGTTTCTCTCTCTCTGTCTTTCTCTGTCTCTCTTTCTCTCGAAAATAAATAAAAACAGATATGTATGATGGGGCACCTGGGAGACTCAGTCAGTTGAGCATCTGACGGTTGATTTCAACTCACATCAGGATTCCAGGTCTCGGGATCAGAGCCCCGCATTGGGCCCTGTGCTGAGTGTGGAACCTGTTTAAGATTCTCTCTCTCTCTCTTTCTCTCTCTCTCTCTCTCTCTCTCTCTCTCTCTCTCTCTCTCTCTCTCCCTCCCCCCTCACGCTCACTAGCTCTCCCAAAAAAAAGAAAATGTGCTTTTCTTAATTTAACATTTTGAATAAAGATGATCTCTAGTGCAAAAATCTTAAAATATAAAAAGATGCTTGGTGAGAGTTGCACTCAGACTCCTACCCCCGACGTGTCCAATTTCCTGTCCCCAGCCTTCACGGGCAATTCCCTTCGTCCTTTCCTAGTGGGATGAGATCACAGAACGCCCACAGGTGGAGTTGCAGGGACTGGCAGAAGGAAGGCTTGGTTCCAGATGCGTGGTGCTGCTGAGTGCTCAGGGCCAAGGGGATAGCTTTTTAATGCAAATCTAAGGTGTGTGTGTGTGTGTGTGTGTGTGTGTGTCTTTATTACATAAAGGGGACATTAAGTATAATGTTTGCCAGTTGCTTTCTTCACTTACTCTATCTGGGACTCTTTCTAGATCAGGACAGAAAGCTTTCTTATTTTTTTTACAGCTGCATAGTATTCCGTTTGCAAGAGTGACTTTTACCAAGTATCTGGAAGCCTTCTCTCTATGGGTTTTAGAATCCTAGAATTTGAAAGCTACAAGGTGTTGAAGAAACTCTACATTCCAATGCCTTTCTTTTGCAGAGACGGAAATTGAGACCCAAAGACATGAACAGTCAGGTAGTAGTAGATCTGGAAACGGTATTTGGGTTTCCTGATTTCACCCCTCAATCACATCAAGATAATTAGTTCCAGTGAAGGGAAGGATCTTAAGGCCAAATGATTGCAAACCAAGCCATTTTGAAAGATGAAAGGCAGCCTGGAGGAGGGTGGAGCTCAGACATTAACCCAGAAGCAGATGAATCACGGGTTTCAACCAGTTTTCTGTAACAGTAACTCCCAAAGTGGGAATCTAGTTTAAAACAACACATTGAGAGAATATTTGTGAATTTTCAGTAAACCTCATGTTTACTTGGAGGGCAAAAAGCTGAGGATCATTGCATCTTGATTTGTAGGGAATCACTCTCTTCCCAACACAGGACTCACTTAAAAGCCACATTTTATTTAGCTTTATAATATCTCTTTAAAGGAAAGTTACCCCTTTTGCTTATTCTTTCAAGATTCTGAGTAAATAAGTTAATCCGATGTTCAGCCACTAGGGGGAGCTACTTGTCCACTCTTTCTAAGAATGGGGTAAGGGTTGTTTCAGGACCAGTGGGTCCACCTGGACTTCAGCAAAGAAGGGTGGCGGTGATTGTGTGGGTGCAGCCCTTCTCAGGGCTGATTGGACCCAGCTGGCTGCTGAGATGCTCATCCCTTGGCCTCTCTCCCAGAGATGTCACCTGAGATCAAAGAAAGTTTTTTATTTCCACCGAAGGCAGAGTATCTCCCATAATTCATTTTTCTTTCTTCCTTTATACCCTTTTGAATTTAATTCCTTGTAGCAGCCAGGCGATTAAGAACAAAGTTGTTTAGGGTGCCTGGGTGGCTCAGTCGGTTAGGTGTCTGACTGTTGATGTCTGCTTGGGTTTCCATCTCAGGGTTGTGAGTTCAAGACCCACATTGGACTCTACACTGGATGTGCAGCCTACTTTGAAAAAAAAACTTAAAAAAAAAAAAGAACAAAGCTGTTTAGAGAGTAATGAAGAACACAACATCATCAAAGTAGTATTCTGGGCCAAAGCAGTGAAGTGAATCTAATTATAAGAAAATCATGCCAATCCAAATGGGAGAAATACTACAATAGCCTAGAGTCTTCAAAAAGATCCTTGTTAACTACTCTAGATTAAAATAGACTAAAGAGAGATGACTGCTAAATATAATCCATGATCCCACATTGAAGACTGGGTGAAAACAGAAGCCATAGAAGAAGGTTATTGAGATAATTGGAATCCTTTGAATATGGACTATACTTCAGATAATAGTGTTGGGCCAGGATAAATGTCTTGAAGGCAATCACTCCTGGGGTTATGTAATGTAATACCCTTGTTACCAAATATAAAGTGCTCAGGGAAAGATTTTATATTTGCCTGCAGTTAAAGAGAAGGCAAATGTGGCCAAATGTTAATAATTGAGATGCTTAGGCGGAGGGTATATGGGTATTTATTCTTGCAATTTCTCTGTAGACTTCAAATTTTTCACAGTTCAAAGTTGGGAAAGAAATATGTATTACAAGAGAGGGAGAAAATACTGAAGAGTCCTAGGTACCTGGGGATAAGCGAGGTGCTCATGTTCAAGACAGAGTGAGGGCATTTCTGTGGGCGGTCGGCCCACAAAGCTGTCTAGTAGAATGTGCAACACCCCCCCCTCAACCCCGTGGTGAATGAATGCCACTTAGAAAATGCAAAAAATCCAACTATCCTATTGGATACAGAGAAAGTAAATTCAGGATACTATGTAAGAAAAGAATCCCCTAAATGTGATGTCTTCTTTTTATATTCATTTTTGAGAGGGGGGAGGGCCCAGTGAGAAAGGGGTCCGGAGGATCCGAAGTGGGCTCTGTGCTGACAGCAGACAGATCCTTGTGGGGTTCAGACTCATGAACCGTGAGATCATGACCTGAACTGAAGTCAGATGCTCAACAGACTGAGCCACCCGGGTATCGCCATGTGGTGTCTTTCAATGTTAGTTGAACTGTGTAAATTCACACATTTCCTGGTTTTGGGATTTCCATCAATGTTTCAAGCCGTCTTCTAGTTTTTGGCCTGCATGTTTTTTCAAAGACATAACCATCTCTCTCTTTTTTTAATGTTTTATTTTTGAGACAGAGTGTGAGAGGGGGTGGGGCAGAGAGACAGACACAGAATCCAAAGGAGGCTCCAGACTCTGAACTGTCAGCAAAGAGCCCCACACGGGGCTCAAACTCACAAACAGGAGATCATGACCTGAGCCGAAGTCGAAGGCTTAACCGACTGAGACACCCAGGTGCCCCCATAACTGTCTCTTTAATAGCCGTGAATTATTGTTAATGTGAATATTAACTCATTAATTATATTTAATTATTAATGATGGGCTAAAGAAAGTGAAGAAAATCAAAACTTGGATGGAGAATCCACCCACTCCACGCGTGAGAGGACCCATCATTCAGGGTAGACACCGCTCATCGTAAGGCATTGCTTGACCCTGATTTTTGGCAGTTGGAGACAAAGAGGTGGTGCTCAGGGCCCTAGGAAATTGTGCAAACCAATACAAAGCTCTAACTCTCGGGGGGGAGGGTGCTGCCTCTAGGAAAGCAAGTTCACAGGCACCTGGAGTGTTTGTGTGTGTGTAGTGGGATGCTTTATAAAACTACTACCTACTGGAGAACCACTGTTCTTTAGCCCCTGTTACTGACAGAAATGCACTCTCCCCTTTGGGGGAACAAAGCACAAAATACCGTTAAAGCCCACTGGCGCCTTCTAGGGTCATTTTTTTTTTAAATCAGCAATTAAACCCGCAGTATCAATCAATTGCACGTTGGGTATAGTCACCCAACCATTGTGTATCTGTGACCAGTTTCCATATTTTTTACTCTTCTGTTTCAGGCAGGGTGGTGAACGTCAGTAGTTTGGAGGGCTCCAAAGCCCTTGAAAATTGCAGCACCGATCTACAGAAGAAGTTCCGATGTGAGACGCTCACGGAAGAGGACCTGGTGGACCTCATGAACAAGTTTGTGGAGGATGCGAACAATGAAGTGCACGAGAG
>NC_043704.1:10536280-10543208 GCF_006229205.1 Suricata suricatta | reverse complement strand
CTGTGACCAGTTTCCATATTTTTTACTCTTCTGTTTCAGGCAGGGTGGTGAACGTCAGTAGTTTGGAGGGCTCCAAAGCCCTTGAAAATTGCAGCACCGATCTACAGAAGAAGTTCCGATGTGAGACGCTCACGGAAGAGGACCTGGTGGACCTCATGAACAAGTTTGTGGAGGATGCGAACAATGAAGTGCACGAGAGGGAGGGCTGGCCCGACTCGGCTTACGGGGTGTCCAAGCTGGGGGTCACGGTCTTATCAAGGATCTTAGCCCGGCGCCTGGATGAGAAGAGAAAAGCCGACAGGATTCTGTTGAATGCGTGCTGCCCGGGGTGGGTGAAGACGGACCTCGGTGGGCCTTGCGGCCCCAGGACTGCGGAGGAGGGAGCTGAGACCCCTGTCTACTTGGCCCTCCTGCCTCCAGATGCCACCGAGCCACATGGGCAGCTAGTCCATGACAAAGTCGTCCAAAACTGGTGAATGTCTGCTTTGGTGCTTAATGCTTAATAAATGTCTGTGGAGCAAATGAGTGAATTCTGGTGGTGTAGTTGGCTTCCGTTTCTGTCGACTCCAATCTCCCTGTGAGAAAGTGGTTCTCGTTCTAGAAGAATCAGGCCAAGAGATTTTGCAGTGCCCAGACTCTAACTTGAGAGGGAAGAGAACATGGTCCAGTGGTCCTCCAGTGTGAGAGGGCATCACAGTTATCTGGCGGGCGTGTGAAAACATTGCCCAGAACTGGGGCCCGAGGATGCGCATTGCTGACACGTTCCTGGGAGCTGCTGGTGTTGGCCGAACGAGAGCCCCAGGAGCTACGGAGCGGGCTGCAGCCGTTCCAGCCTTCCCATGCCGTTTCTAGGTTGCTGACTCCGTGAGGATGTGATTCTTCTCCGCTCCATTGTGCTGCAATCCTGCTTTGTACCTCATTCGGTTTCCCTATGTTTGAGCACATTGTAATCGGTTCTTACAAAGTTGGATGGCTTGAAGGACTCAAGAGGAATGTCTTTTTTTTCCCCACTGGGATAGGATTTCTTCCATGCTGGATTTTTCACTTGGGGTTTTGCATTCTGTGTTTCCCAGAATGGTTGTAAGGTTGCTCTGCCTCTTCTTTCAAATTATTCCTGCATAGGCAACTTTGTGCAGACCATCTCTGCTCTCACAGAGGCAGATGTTTTCCCCCAGACCTGTTCCTGCTCCGCGACAGCCCAGGGTGATTCTTGAGCCTTCCCAAGCCCCTTTTATAGTGTCTCTGACAACCACCAACTCCACGATCACTGCTTTCAGTTGGGACTGGTTTTGTAATCTGCCTCCTTGGTTCTGGTTATACCCTGTAGAAGAAGGACTTGGAGACGAAAGAATCTTACAAAAGAGATGTACCCTTGTGAGGAAGGTTTGCTAGGGCGTCAAGACCTCAGAAGGAATGGCTAGCCAAACAACAGAAACACAACAGGTGCACAACGGACAAAGGAAAGAAACCACAAATTTACCAAGTTTATGATGGGCTGTTCACGGTGAGATACAGCAATGTTGTCACTTGATTATGACCACAAAGGTCACATCGAATTAGCTGTCAACAGCATCGCAGAAATAAGGGATGATGCTGGTTTCCACTCGATAATCCGTAGAGTGCGGGAATGCTCCAAGTGTCCTTATTGGGCGGACTTGAACTACTCAGGTAACCCTGTTATTTCTGGGCACAGTGTGCAAAGTGTTTCTTCATCTTGACTCTCCAACGTAACGATGGCAGCATGGCAAAGTGTCATGGAACTCTGACCACGCATGCCTCACTTCTTCATCCACTTTGGGTGGACATCTGAATCCCACCCAGATTACATCTCTCTTCCGGCAGCCATCTCTGTACTGCCTGATTAGATCCAGCTGGCTCTTACAGTCATCTCAGACCATAACTCCTAAGACATTTTTAATGACTTCTAGTCTGGCTCTAAAAACATTTTCATGGTTTTCGATATGTTGCCTCATTATCTTTCATACTCTGGTCTCCCTCTGCAGCCGCCTCCAACACGCTGCCAGTGGTGGTGGAGAGCTCTGGGACCACGGAGCACTGTAGGTTCTGCCTAATGGGGTCACAGACAGGAAATGCACAAGTAAACAGGCCATTTCCTTTTATTTCTTCTCCCTTTTTTCTCTCTAGCCAAATTTCACCTTGACATTTTCAGATCAGTGTGTAGTCCGCTTAAAAGAGCCTTAATGAAAAACTGCTGATCAGGACAGCATGTCTCATTTTTTTATGGAAAGGTCCTAGGGGACTCTTGTTGGACGGTCTGCCCAGCAGCCTCCCCCACGGCTTCTTCCCATGTTTGCAGCTGCAACAGCCACCAAGTGACTCTGCCCTGCTGGCCTCTGTTGACTGTCCCAGCTGTAAGCGTGTCTTCTAAAGAGGAGGACCAGCTGGTGTGCATCAGGAAGAGCTCTGAGAGCAGTTACTGTGAGGGGCCATGCCCCGCCGCATGGGGTTTAGGAAGCAGAGGGAACCAAGCATAGCCAGAAAAGGAGGCAAGCGGTTCTCAAGAGATGCACTTAAAAGAGTGACTCTGGGAAAGAAGACTGTCCCCACTTTCCACAGTGGCATCCCTTACCTGGCCTCAAGCTATTCCTGAGATCTCTAAGAGATGCTCCAAGACACCCTTGTATCCTTAAAAGAAATGTTCCCTTACATTTTATTTTCGAGAGAGATTGAAAGCATGAGTGGGGAAGAGAAGCAGAGAGAGAATCTTAAGCAGGCTCCAGCTTCAGCACAGAGCCCGGAGCGGGGCTCGATCCCACAACCCTGGGATCATGACCTGAGCCAAAATCAAGAGTCAGATGCTCAACTTACTGAGCCACCCAGGTGCCCCAAGAAAGGTCCCTTTACTTAAGCCAGTTTGAATTATGTTATTGCTTAAAAGGAAAAGGAATATAAAACGTGTGCGTGTGTGTGGTAGTGAAAAAAATAATTAGACTTAGAATCAGAAGGGAAAAAAGAAAAACTTCATGAATTGAGAACCATGGCAAACTTGGCCATATGCCATGCTTCATATTTTCCCTATATTGTTTTATGTATTTCTCACAGCAGTTCTTTGAGATAGGTATTAAGATCACTTAAATGAATCCTTGTCATTCAAATAAGGAAAAAAAGGCTTGGAGAAGTTGGTTAACTTGCTCAAGATCACACAGCTAAGAGTCAAGAGCCTGGATCACATCCAAGACTAAGGCCAGTTCATCGGCTTTTCTTGGTGCCTAGCGCTTGGCACATCCAAGTTCACTATTAGGAGTCTAGAGACCAGGGCAACTCCCTTGGTGTAAAAATTAAGGGACATGATACGTCAAATCTAAGTGATTTGTAATATGGTTATTAGATCCCTAATTTAGCTTTTGTATGAATTTTCCATAAGGTAGGCAAATTAAATACAGTTTAAATGTGGCGTGTTTTGGGGCACCTGGGGGGCTCAGTCAGTTAAGCCTTCAACTTCGGCTCAGGTCATGATCTCGCAGCTTGTGAATTTGAGCCCCAGGTTGGGCATTGTGCTGACAGCTCAGAGCCTGGAGCCTGCTTTGGATTCTGTGTCTCCCCCTCTTTCTGCCTCTCCCATGCTCATGCTCTGTCTCTCTCTGTCTCTCACTAATAAATAAAAATGTTAAAAAAAGTTTTTAAAGATTATAAAAGTGGCATTTTTAAGTGGATTATCCCATTATGTGTTTCTTAGGTACCAAATGGAGCCAGTGACCCTCTGAATCAGCTGTGACATAGTTTTCTAGGTTGTGTTAAGCCCACATACAGTATCAGCTGTAGGCCTGGCCTTTGGGCTTCTCCCTCACCTCCTGATCTGCAGCAAAGATTGTGACAGGCCAAGATCCTGAACAGTGACCTAGTGTGGAGATGAAATACATGATAATGACGATCCTGACAAAGGTTTACTTGTTACTGCAAGTTGACCACAAAGTGGGCACAGCATCAAATACAGAACTAAGAAGGACTTTATTTAGATGGGGTGGAGTAGAATCTAGTTTATAGCAAAGACAAGTAGAGGCTCACCAGTATTTGCATATGGAAACTCAGAATGTGTTTACCTCACCAATCTCTTTCATAGGTAGGCCAACCTGAGCCAGAGAATGTAGTCACCTCTGATTTATAACCCCTTCTTTATTATCAGAAGGCGTAAGGATTAAGGTTCTGATTCAAATAACCTCTGAAAAGCTCTGATTAGAATATTATTATGTGAGGAAACTGTTCTGTTTATATGTCTTAAACAGATGAACACAGCTAAGTAGACTTTTTTGTGTGTGTGGTTTTTATTTATTTTTCAGAGACAGAGACAGTGTGAGCAGGAGAGAGTCAGAGAGAGAGGGAGACACAGAATCTGAAGCAGGCTCCAGGCTCTGAGCTGTCAGCACAGAGCCTGACACGGGCCCGAACCCACGAACTGTGTGATCATGACCTGAACCAAAGCCGGATGCTTAACCGACTGAGCCACCCAGGTGCCCCTAAGTAGACTTTTAAGAGTGACTACCTGACCCACAAAAACAGAATTTGTGTGGGAATAAACTTTCAAATCTTAATGCTGTACGTGGATTGTCAATCCTGATTATAAATATAGTTGTTCTTTTTAGGGTTTATAATACTTGAATCTGTCAACATTAATTTAAATTAACTTTCCATACACTTAGATTTCTTTGGAGATCAGTGACATAAAAAGGCAAGCATATTGGTGGGAATGCCAACTGGTAGCGCCACCCTGGGAAACAGTATGGAAGTTCATCAAAATTTAAAAATAAAACTACCCTATGACCCAGCAATTGCACTACTAGGTATTTATACAAGGGATACAGGTATGCTGTTTCAAAGGGGCACATGCACCCCAATGTTTATAGCAGCACTATCAACAATAGCCAAAGTATGGAAAGAGCCCAAATATCCACCAATGGATGAATGTATAAAGATGTGGTGTATAAATATATATACAATGGAGTATTACTCGGCAATCAAAAAGAATGAAATCCTGCCATTTGCTACTACGTGGATGGAACTAGTGGGTATTATGCTAAGTGACATTAGAGAAAGACAAATATCATATGAGTTCACTCATACGAGAAATTTAAGATACAAAACAGATGAACATATGGGAAGGGAAGCAAAAATAATATAAAAACAGGAAGGGGGACAAAACATAAGAGACTCTTAAATATGGAAAACAAACAGAAGATTACTGGAAGGGGTGTGGGAGGGGGGGATGGGCTAACTGGGTAAGAGGCATTGAGGAATCTACTCCTGAAATCCATATTGTTGCACTATATGCTAACTAACTTGGATGTAAATTTAAAAAATAAATTTAAAAAAAGGCAAGCATATTATTTTATTTAATGCATAGGACAAAGTTACACATGCTGGTTTTGACACGAATAGACTGGTTCTCTCTTTCAATGGGAAGTAGAAACAGTTCTTTCATTATGAGTTAAATGCAGTCTGGAGGGTGGCTAGGATTTGAGGAAACTAAAACAAAATAACTCCAACCTCACCTCTTTGCCAATTGTTTTTGTAAAAATGGAGTTTTTCATATCTTCATCAAGAAATCAATTTTCATGAAATTATTTTCTTCCTACTAAATGCTCTACCCTTTAGTTTTCCTTAGCTTCCACTTTAAGACCATTCCTAAAACTGACCATTAGAGGATTTACATCTGGGGCAAGCAGTACTTGGCAAATGTAGATGGAATCAGAATCAGAAGCCTGGGTAGGGCAGGGGTCCAGCATCACAAGCTATAAAAATATTCTTGGTGATTTGGGGGAGGTGATAGATCCCTTTGGGAATCTATTACAAACTATATACCCTTTTCCAGAAACATATACACAAAACGGTTCTGTACAATTTTGAAGTGTGCATGGACCTCACACTCTCACCTTCTAACTCTTTCATGACCACCTAGCTTTTAGGAGCCCCAGACTAGATCTGAAGATTCCTGAAAGGACTGTCAAGGGTTAAATGATTGGAGGCCTGTGCAGAAATTACTACTTCACTCAACAGGTGCCACTGCTTTGATTGGCTGGGAGCGGCAGCTGGTGCAATCAGGATGCCCAGGTGAACTCTGCCTGACTCCAGTCCTTCAAGGTGCATCTGGCCCTGCAGCTGTCGGGCCAGGGTGGGTGGCTCTGACTTGTCCAGGTCCCAAGGCTCGTGAGGATGACAGGAAGGAGTTAGACTTCATCTGGAAAAATTAATGCTCTTTATGCTGAGGTCTCCTTTCTGAGCCAGAGCCTATATAAAGGAACTCATTCCAGAAATTAATTCCCTCCCCTCTGATGCCGAGGGTCAGAAAGGTGCGGCTTCCGGGAGTGGGGCGCTTTAACCAGGGTCCCTGAGCCTCCAGCGTGTATGGAAAGGTTCATTTCATCTCCTCGCCAAAGGTTTGGGTGTGGCCCCGACAGAAAGGATGAGGTGAGCCAGGTGCCATCGGCCCCAGTTTTTTGGATCCCACGGCTCTCCTTATCTGAAACTACAAAGCCCCTCCGGGGGTACGCTGATTCACTGACCGAGGTCCGCTTCCCTTCAAGTAATCCGGGGGAACCCCAAGTGAAAGTCGAACCCACCCCGCACACACTAGCAGGCCTTCCCTAGAGCAGCCCGCTGCGAGGGCGGCAGTTAGTCTGTGCTACTCAGAGCGACGCCCACCGCCTGGAAGCTGGAAGACTGGGGGTGGAGCCCCACTCTCACCAGTCGACCCCCCAGGCCCCGCCCCGCATGCTTAGGTACCGCCTCCTGATCCCGCCCCCTGGGTCAAAGGCCCGCCTACCGGCTCTGACCCCGCACCGAGGGCACGTCCTTGGTCCCGCCCTGGCCACGCCCCCGCGCCGAGGGCCCGCCCTAGGCCCGCCCCTGCCCGACCTGGCCACGCCCCCATGCCGAGGGCCCTCCTCAAGGTCCCGCCCCACCGCCTGGGGCC
>NC_043704.1:10470875-10536180 GCF_006229205.1 Suricata suricatta | reverse complement strand
TCTGGGAGCACCCCTCGCCCCGGGACGTCCTCCCCCGGAGCGCGCAGGGTTCGAGGGGCGCTGTGGGGGCGGTCCCGGGGCGAGGGGTGCTCCCAGAGCGCTGCCGGGGCCCCGGCGTGCGCTGCTGCAGTGCGGGGCCGGCACCAGCGAGGCCGCGCGTGGGCGTGGGCTCCGGCCTGGGACCCCCCCCTCCCCAGGAGCAGCTCGGAGGCAGGGCGGGGTCCCTCAGGTCGCCGGGCCCCCCGCGGGCAAGGAAGTGCGGCCAAGTCCACACAGGGCCGGCGCGGCCTCTCATCCGGCAGGTGGAGGTCAGGTGGGTCACCGCCCGCCCTCCCCTCACCTCCGCCGGCGGACGATGGCTAGCCGCGCCTTTGTTTGCTTGTGCGGTCCTGGTCCGGGAGGAGGGCTAGGGACCAAAACCTTTGTAAACTGAGGGCTTTCCTGTTAAGGGAAGACCCAAGAGTCGCCTAGACTGTCCCCAGGAGAAAGGATCCGAGCCGCAGTGCGCGCGCACCCCCCAGCACCCCCCTGCCTGGCCCCGGAGTCTTGCAGGATTGTCGCCTGCCGCCGGGGTGGTTGAACCCTCAGCAGCTCGTAGGGCTGCTTATGGCGACTGTTAGCCGCAGGTGTTTTCCCTAACCTGGGAGAGTTGCTCAATATTTGGAGAAACCTTTGTAGGATTTTTTTGGTAAGGCGATAGAGGCCTTCTCCCTTCCCTTCAAAGCCCACTCCTGTTAGGGTCTTCAATTTTTTTCACTGTAATTTAATTACCACTCTGAAAGACCAAATTCAAAATAATGTTGCCCAGAGTGGATTAAACCAATGGCGGGAGAGTGTTTCCGCGATGTACCCTAAGGGTCTTAACTAATGTTCTTGCTAGAGGGTGGCTATTTGTCATTTTTCACTCTGTTTTCATCTTATTTTCATGTTCTTTCATGTAACTGTCTTTACAATTAACTTCTGATCTGGGCCGTTGGTGTTTCATCTGAACTTGTTTTTCTAAGAAATTAGGAATGGAAAAGGTGAGAGATTTCTTGCTGACATTGTCGATTTTAAGGGAGATACTTCTGGTCAGATATACTCGTTTATATGATTACTCCTTTGTGTATTGTTAGTAGGCTGTGGAACTCTCTCAGTTTTACTCAGCTGAGCCTCTCACAGGAAAGGTATTCAGGATAGATTGCAAGATGGTTGTCAAAAGACCTATTTTAACTGTTCATTTTACTTGCAGCATAATGTAGTAAAGGCTCCGGGCCGTTGTGTTGACCTGAGCTGGATGCCTAACTCGGCCAGTTGGTTGCTGAGGGCCCTGGGCAGTTTTTCAGATTCCCTATAACCTCCTCTTGAGCAGCCTCAAGATAATACCCATCTGCTAGGCTTCCTGGGTGTTGCATAAGATAAATGCATGCATAATGATGGATTTACTGAGTGAGCCCAGAAGCTTGTGTAGTAGCATAGTATTGAATGCCCCATATTTTGAAATAAGGGAGCTTGCTTGAAAGACTATTGCCAAACTACTCATCTGTGCTTTTAGTTACTCCAAATAGTACTTTCTTCATGTGGCCAGCGGTAACATTGAGCTACTCCAGTTACCTGCCCTTACCTGGCCAACACCGTCTTTGCCAGGAGCAGTGGTGCCACTCCTGAACACGACCCAGATCCCTGACTGAGGCTCTCTTCCTATGAACTAGCCGCCCACACCCGCGGACTTTGAGGACCCCTCTGCGGGTAGTTGGGTTTCCTCTGTCCTTTTCTTGTGCCAGTGTTCCATCGGTACACCGTCTGTCCCTGTGCGCGCCACCTTAAAACCTTAAATTGAAATTATGTGTTTAGGTATTTCCTCTTTCAGTTGTGTTCTGCACTATGAAAGGGGAACCCTGGTTTTTTTTTTTTTTCCAGGTTTCTTTTCCCAGTACTTAGACACTTAATATAGTGAATAGATGATGCATAGGGTTTTGCAGTGGTTCAGAGAGGCTGGGTTTCAGACCTGTAAATTTCCTGGGGGAAAAAACCCAATTATGGTCTCTTTGGATGTACTAACTCCTTCCTCAGGAAAATAAAGTACCATTTCTCATTAGCCTCCTTTAATATTTTTAAAGAGTGTGATGGCTAGTATTTCAGAAAAAGGGACAAGCCTTTTCAAGAATCAGTGGGCAGTTTTACTGTGTGCATTCATACAATACAGTATATTTTTGCAGAGAGCCACATAATGTGCAAAGGTTCTGTGATAGGCTGTTAGCTATAGGGCAAGCAGAGTGCCTCGAAGAGAGAGAGATGGAGCCTTGTAGGCCATGGGATGAGGGGTGAGGAAGTTTAGATTATTATTAGCTTAATGGGAAGAGTTTAAACAGGGTGGGGATATAGAGACACCTGGGTGGCTCAGTCGGCTAAGTGTCTGACTTCAGCTCAGGTCATGATCTCGCAGTCCATGAGTTCGAGTCCTGCATCGGAGCCTGGAGCCTGCTTCGGATTCTGTGTCTCCCTCTCTCTCTACCCCTCTCCTACTCACACTCTGTCTGTCTGTCTCTCTCAAAATAAATAAATAATAATAATAATAAACATGGTGGAGATGTACTATAATTAATGTTTTAAGAGGATTCTTGAGGTGCTATGTGAAAACGCATTGGAGAGGGGCAAGAGTGAAAGAGAAGCATCAGGAAATATCTACAAGCTTGTAGGGGAAAGGTGGCTTCTTGCACCGTGCTGCAGTGGAGATGGAAGACTCAAGGCTGCAGATGTTTTGGAAGAAGAGCAGTCAGGACTTGGGTTGAGTGTGCTAGGTGAAGAGAAGGAAGAGGCCAGGATGATGTCAGCGGTCTCATGAGTGGTGGGGCCACTTTCTGAAGAAGGGAGGACTGGAGAAGGAGCATGTTGAGCAGGTCGCATCAAGAGTATAGTTTTTTGGGGAGGGGGGCACCTAGGTGGCTCAGTTGGTTAAGCGTCTGACATGGGCTAAGGTAATGATCTTACAGGTAGTGAGTTGGAGCCCCATGTACGGCTCTGTGCTGACAGCTCAGAGCCTGGAGCCTGCTTTGAATTCTGTCTCTCTCTCCCTCTTTTCCTCCCCTGCTTGTGCTCTCTCTCCCTTTCTCTCTCAAAAATAAATAAAGATTAAAAAAAATTTAACTAGTTTTTTAAAGGTTATTTTGAAAGAGAGCACGCATACGTGTGCATGCACACACGCGTTAGCAGGGGAAGGGCAGAGAAGGAAGGAAGAGAAGGAATCTCAAGCAAGCTTTGCACTGTCAGCACAGAGCCAGACACGGGCCTCGAACTCCCAAACTGTGAGATCATGACCTGCGCTGAAATCAAGAGTCGGATGCTCTACCAACTGAGCCAGCCACCCAGGCACCCCAACAGTATAGTGATTTCTTAAAAACAGCTTTATTGAAGTGTAATTTACAGACCATAACCTTCTTTTTAAGTGTACAACTCAGTGATTTTTAGTAAATTGTGCAACCATCGCCATAATCTAGTTTTTGCACATCAGCGTTACCCTAGGAAGATCCCTGTGGCCCATGTGCAGTTACTCCCTTCGCTAGGTGACCACTAATCTGCTTGTCATCTCTGCAGCTTCGCCTGTTCTGGGCATGTAGTATGAACGGAATCCTACAGCATGTGACCTTCTACGCGGCTTTTCCCACTACACTCTGTACTTCTCAGGTTTCCTCTTACCATAGTGTACGTCAGTACTGTGTTCGTTGTGTGGCTAGACTGTATTTTGTTGATGGACGTTTCGGATGTGCTAACCCTGAGGCCCCTATACCACACCCGGGTGGAAGAGTCAAGCAGACAACTGCATGAATTTGGACCTCAGAGGGGAAAGTTTAGGCTGGCGTTAGAAATCCGTGGGTCGCTGGCATGAAGATGGTATTTGTGAGTTCTAGGAATGGGAAGATGACCAAAGATAAAAAGAAAGAGGACCCAAGGCTTGGTGCCAGGTAATGCCAACATTTACAGTGGGGTAGAGGAGGGTCTGTCTGCAGAGGAGAAGAAACCGCAGAGAAGTGGAAGCCAGCACAAGGCTGGTCGGCCCAGAGGAGCATGGGGGCTGAAAGCAGTGGTCTGCTGCACAGTCCTCCTGAGAGGTAAAAAAGCCACCGACATGAGAAACTTGCAAGTTGTAGTGTCCTTGGGAAGATCAGAGTGGGCCCAGAATGACTAGAAAGTGAACTATCAGATACCATGGGATTCTTAGAACTTTGCCATGGCCAGTAAATGAAAGATCCAGGCCTCAAGAACATGTTGTATTTACAGTTCAGTTTCTTTCTTTTCTTTCTTTAAGTGTATTTATTTCTTTGAGAGCAAGAGAGACGCTGGGGGTGGGGAGGAGGGAGGCGGAGAAAGAGAATCCCGAGCAGGCTCCACATTGTCAGCGTAGAGCCCGACATGGTACTCAAACCCACAAGCCATGAGATCATGACCTGGGCCAAAACCAAGAGTCAGATGCTTACCTGAGCCACCCAGGCGCCCCTGCAGTTCAGTTTCTTTCACCTATGATTTTGCCATTTAGACTACATGCAACTTGGTTAGCATACTCTCTACAGCATTCTCAGTGTATTTAATTATATCACATTGGTCTACATTGTATTCTCTTTTCACACTGTAGTATATTAGCCTTGTATATCAATCAGGCTTGATTGTGTTTGGTGGGGAGTATCACGAAATATGATTGAATGGTGGCTTAGTCAGGGCTTCTGTGCAGAACATGTCAAGTCCAGAGGCAGAGCCAGGCTTCATGTGATGCCTTCTTAAAGCCATCTCTAGCCTCAGCAGCTGTGTCTTTCCACTTACCCACTTACCCACAAACGTTGCCCATTGTGGGTGGTTGTTTCTTCGTGGTTGCCCCATGTGGCTTCACCTCCAACATCAAACCTTTGTTCAGGCAGGAAGAAGGCAAGCATGAAGGGCAGGAGGCCCGTGCCAGAAGCATCTACCCCCTTTCAGACTGCTTTCCTGGAGGCCCCACCACCAGCTTCTCCTGACTGTTCATTGCCTAGAACTGCCGCCTGGCCACCTAGCTACAAGGGAGGCGGGGAACTATTAGTGCTGCCCCGAGCAAACTTAGGGTTCCCTTGGTATGGAAAAGGAACAAGGAATTTTAGGGTAGATGCCTGCCACACTTTAATAGATCTTAATCAGATGAAGGCTAAAGAAGGAGGGCAAATCAGAGCCCTAAGGCAGCCTTTTTGCAAAAATGTCTAAGTAAGAAACTTGGTGACAGATCAAGGGGATGATTCAACATTTCCATATCTTGTGGAATAGCTTTATTGTTTTAATGGTTATTTATTTTAGAGAGAGAGAGAGAGCACGAGCCAGGGAGGGGCAGAGAGAGGGAGAGAGAGCTGAAGTGGGCTCTGAGCTGACAGCACAGAGCCCAATGTGGGGCTTGAACCCACAAACCAGGAGATCATGACCTGAGCTGAAGTTGGATGCTTAACCAACTGAGCCTCCCAGGCACCTCTAAAGTGGGTTATTTTATTTTATTTATTTATTTATTTTAATGTTTTTATTTATTTTTTTTTTTTTGAGAGAGAGAGAGAGAGAGAGAGAGACAACGTGAGCAAGGTAGGGTCAGAAAGAGAAGGAGTCACAGGATCTGAAGACAGGCTCCAGGCTCTGAGCTGTCAGCACAGAGCCCGACACGGGGCTTGAACCCACAAACCATGAGATCATGACCTGAGCCAAAGTCGGACACTCAACTGACCAAGCCACCCAGGCACCCCTAAAGTGGGTTATTTTAATACAGGTTGCACTTAACATGTGGTTGAGTCATAGGTCAAATGCACCTGTGGGAAGTGACAGCAGACACTGTCACTCTACAAAGACACTGATGAAAGAGGTTGTAAGCTGGTGTTGTCTTGTCTTGGAAATGAGTAGAAAAACACTTGGCTTGAAGGGACTCCCTGAGCCAAAGTCTGACACTTAACTGACTGACCCACCCACACAGGTGCCCCTCAAATAGTTTTCAGAGTTGTATTTGTTTGAATAAACTGATAGGTTGGCCCACAGCCTTTTTTTTTTTTTTTTTTTTTTACTGAAGGAATAAAAACAAAACTTGACCTAAGCATGCACTTGTACTGCATACATTGTAACATTTAAATGACAGGTATTTCCATAAAGTCAAATCAGTGCAGCATTCTGTGTTATTTTTTTGTTTCCTTCTGTCGCACTGAGGATGAAAAGAAGAAGAAATGGTTGCTGTTGGAGCTGGGATTAGACCATAATGGTCTCAGCCTTTATACCAGCTGCAGTGGTTCATACATAATGAATGTGTCCAACCACAGGGAAAAATAAAAGAATACGTCAAAGAATATACAAGGGCAAGAAGAATAAAATGGTCATTGCTTGGGCCCTGGTGTCACCACCCCACATCCAGACCCTTCACACTGAGGCCTGAAGCTGTCAAGGCAGTGCCTGGTTGGGGAGATGTCTGGGTGACTGGAGCTCAGTAGTCAGCCACGTGGTGGATTTCTGGCAACACTGACGTCAGATGCCACATTCTTACATCCTCATTCTTTAAACTCCTCCCCCCTCAGATTTTCTTCTAGAATATTTCCAGTCCTCTAACATAGTCTAGTTGAAAAGGACTAGATCACTAAAGAGGTTCTTCTAGGTAATAGCGCTGACCTGCTTTTCCTGAGCCTTTATAAACGCCCTTCAGTGGGAAGGGCCACCTGCGTTCAGAATTACCAGTGGGGGCAGCAATATCTGGTTTGCCGCTTTGTAGGTTTCACTCCTGGAATTAAGTTTATAAACTCGGAGGAATCCTAGCACTTTTGCTTTTCTGTTCCGTCCATTTGTCTCCCTAAGAATCCAGGAGGGCCGGAACTGTTTATCCTTTATCTGCCACAGTGCCTGGCCCAGGAGCCTTGCTAAATATTTGAATTGGATTGCTGGGTGCGTGTGTGCACGGTAGTGTTTGTGGACGCGTGGCCTCTGTGGCTCGGGGCCGGGAATGCTTCGTGTCCTTGAGTAGCTTCCTCATTTATTTCTTGATTCACTTTTAGATCCTTTCTCTGCTGTGAGAATGTAAGATGGATCCAGAAGAGCAGGAACTCTTAAACGATTACAGATACAGAAATTACTCTTCGGTGATTGAAAAGGCTTTGAGAAACTTTGAGTCCTCAAGTGAATGGGCGGATCTCATATCCTCACTGGGCAAGCTCAACAAGGTAGGTGGGGTGGCGAGTGTTTGGATTGCATGGAGGTGGGGACACAACTGTCTTTTTATTATTTCAAGAAATTGCCTTTTTGTCAAAAAGGTGTTTTTTTTTTTTTTTAAGTTTTATTTATTTAAGTAAGCTCTACACCCAGTGAGGGGCTTGAACTCAGGACCCTGAGATTCAGAATTTCTGGCTCTACTGACTGAGCCAGCCAGCGAATTATCTTTTTTTGTTGTTGTTATACAACATGCTGATTATAACAATTAGGAAACGCTGATAAGAAAAACTACCCATAATTCTGTCACCCAGTTACCTGCTGTTATCCTGGTCAGGACACTTATCTCCTTCCGGCTTTTTTTTTCTTGAGCATAGAATTATACCATGGATGTAGTCAATGGACTAGCCAAACTGTTTTTCTCGCCTATATTTACATCTAAACAAGGTAAACTTTAAAGTTGTCCAATTACTTATTCAAAGATGAATTATTTTTCATGTATCACTTAGGATTTTTATGGCTTTTTCTCTTTTGGTTTACTTTATGGCCATTTCTACTGCAGATTGGTAACTCATGGAAGACCAAAGGATGACATAAATATTGAAATCTGCCCAGAGAGTGTGAGCGTGTTTGGCCTAGGAGAAAAGAGGCCAAGTCTAGGAAGGGCACACTGGTCACATGCAGGTTTGACCTTGTGTCCTATAGATGGGACCACTGTGTGTCCCCATTCTGACCAGGAGGATGACCTAGTAATGCTCAGTGCTTCTGCTGTAGGTAGAAGATACTCGGGCTGGAAGGCGCTGTTCCTGGGCTCCGTTGCTGCCTGGCCGAGGCCCCTGGCCAGGATACCTGAGTTTGGAATCCTAGTGCCATGTGGGACGTGAGAGATACCCGTACCTCCTCCGCAGATCCCCACTCACCAGGCCACACACACCAGGGTCCTCTAATGACAAAGGCGGGAGAGAATTGATCTTTGCAGGGAATGCAGGAGGGGGTGTGGGGAGGGAGTGAAGAATTCCAGCAGCCTGCCTATGGGTGTGGTCCAGCGCCGACTGCCAAACAGGTGCCCATCGGACACAGTGGAGGTAGGCAGTCATGACAGGTAGTGGCCAGGGAACTGCGTGGTCTCTTTCACCGGTATATTTATCACTTGTGAATGCCACAGCTGACGCTGGCTGGGGTAACTAGATGTTATAAAGCAGCAGGTAAGAGCTCGGGAGTGTTTTGGCTCTGACTCAGGAATGCGCAAGCTAAACAGAATAGTCACTGTCATTCATGAAGGCGGGTCTCTCTTTTAGAGGAAAGGGAGAATCTTGCGCTGGAACGGAATTTAGGCATATTCAAGTTTATCTAGGTGTTTCCATAGTTTAGTGCTGGACTCTCCTGGAATCTAGAAATAGCATTCTTATTTTGGGACAGGGTGTGTCTGTTATTTTTTCGTCAAGGTAAAATTCACTATTTTAAGTTTGTTTATTTATTTGAGAAAGAGAGAGGGAGAGGGAGAGAAGCCCCAGCAGGATCTGCACCATCAATGCAGAGTTCGATGTGGGGCTCAAACTCACGAACCATGAGATCATGACCTGAAACCGAGTTGGATGCTCAATTAACTGAGCCACCCAGGTGCCCCTGTCTGTATATCTTCTTTGGAGAAATTTCTGCTCAAAATCTTTGCCCATTTTTTAAACTGAGTTGTGTTTTTGTTGTTGATGTGTAAGAGCTCCTTACATACTCGATACTAGGCCGTTACTGGATATACGGTTTGCAGATATTTCTTTCCCATTCTTGTATTGTCTTTTCACCTTTTTGACGGCACCCTTTATGCAAAAAGTTTTTAATTTTATATAGTCCAAGCTACCGACTTTTTCTTCTATTGCTCATGCTTTTGATGTCATATCTGAGAAACTGTTGCCAAATCCAAAATCATGAAGACTTGCCCCTGTGTTTTCTTCTGAGAATAGTTTTAGATCTTACGTTTAGGTCTTGATCCATCTGGAGTTAAGTTTTGCGTGTGGTGTGAAGTAAGGCTCCGAGTGTACTCTTTTGCATGAGGAGATCCAGCTGTTCTAGCACCATCTGTTGAAGACACTGTTCTTTCTGAGGGGTACCCTTGTCAAAAATCAGTTGGCCATAAGTTGGGTTTATGTCTGGACTTCCATTTCTCTTCCATTGATCTGTCTGTCCTTATGCCAGCATCACGCATTTTGATTATTGAAGCTTTGTAGTAAGTTCTGAAATGGGGAAATGACTTTGTTGCTCTAACTTTATTGTTCTTTTCACCATTGTTCTGGCTATTCTGGATCCCTTGAAATTCCATATGCATTTTAGGATCAGCTTACAGTTTCTGCCAACAAGCCAAGTGGGAGTTTGACAGGAATTACATTGACTCAGTAGATCATTTGGGGGAGTATTGCCATGTGAACAGTATTAAGTCTTCCAATCCATGAATACAGGCTGTCTTTCCATTTGTTTAGGAACCTAGGCGTTTTGAGCTAGGCAAGATAATAAAGTTGGTAAGTGCAGTTCTCAAGCCATGAGGTAGTCTACAGAAGCTTTGTTTCAATATGCCTGAAAAACTTCCTAAAATGTTTAATCATTTTAACTCACCTTTTATGTATGTATGTATGTATGTATGTATGTATGTATGTATGTATTTAAATAATCTCCATACCCAATCTGGGGCTCAAACTCATGACCCCGAGATCAGGAGTCATTCACTCTTCTGACTGAGCTAGCCAGGAGCCCCTTATCCCACCTTTTAAAATGCAGGTTATCAGGGTGCCTGGGTGGCTTGGTCAGTTGAGTGTCCGACTTTGGCTCAGGTCATGATCTCATGGTTTGTGGATTCGAGCCCTGTATTGGGCTCTGTGCTGACAGCTAGCTCAGAGCCTGGAGCCTGTCTTCGGATTTTATATCTCCTTCTCTCTCCGCCTCTCCTCTGCTCATGCTGTCTCTCTCTCTCTCTCAAAAATAAATTTTTAAAAAATCATTTAAAAAATTAAAATGCAGGTTATCGGGTACAGGTGAACCCTTCTTGGAGGAGGTTTAAAAGCATTGGCTATTCATTCATTCTGTAGCTATGCGAATCCCTGCACCATGCTAGGACTGTCCTAGGTGTCGGGGCAGAGCAGGGAAAAAAACGAACAAGACCCTGCCCACCCGGGGATCATGAGTAAGCTGGATGATAAACAAAATAGAGGGTAGATAGTGATGAATGACTGGGAACAAGAAGGGAAGGGACGTGAGTGTTGAGAACACGTTGTGATATTAAACGGGGTCTTTAAGGAAGGATTTGCTGAGAAGACATTCTTTGACTAAGTGCAGAGGCTCTGGTGTGTCTGAGGCCAGTGAGATCATAAAGCAGGCGAGCGATGGGGAAGGTGTAGGACACAGACCATAGAGCTAAGGGGTGGGGAGGGCATCTAATCTTGTAGATCCTTTAAAACTGGAGTCTGACAGTGGCCCCTGAGTCGGGGACTGGGTGGTGGGAGCCCTGGAGGGGGGCTGAATGAGTGGTGTAGCCGGGCTTAGCCTGCTGGAGCCGGCTCCAGTAGCTCCATAAGGGCTCGGAAATGGGTAGGGGTCAGGCACAGCAGAAACAGGGGGCCCATTTAGGACCTGTCGCTGTCACTTAGGAGCACCAGTGGAGAGGAGTTTGGATTCTCATAGAAGGTGTAACAGGATTTGCTCATGGATTGGATTTGGGATACAAGAGAAAAAGAGGAGTCAAGTAGGTCTCACAGGTTTTTCTCCCAGGCTGTGGGCTTGAGAAGCCACAAGATGCACTGGGGAGCTTTGGGGGGACCCCCTCACCGTGGGGTGGGCAGGGCGACCAGGGGTTCACTTTGGAGTGGGTTAGTTTGATGTATCTGTCCCCCCAAGGACAGATGTCCCCACGTGATGTCAGTAGGTAGCTGGATTTGAGTGATACTGACTGAAAGTTTAAAAGGACACCTTTTTGTAACTGTTGGTACCCAGTTCCGTGTAACGGCACTACGGTGTTTTCTGTGCTCAAGCTTCCAGTTCTCTGCTGCTGTGTCTGATTCAGTGATAAATGAAAAACTTGCAGGACATCAGTGGAATGAGGTGACACTGTCCATCTTTGCCTCACCCCTGCCCATGACAGCTGACATTCCTAGAGAGCATACTGTGCTCTGACCTGATGTGTGTTGTTTTATAATACTGTGTATTTGGAGACCTGCTTAGTCTCAGACTAAGAAACTTCTGCAATATTCGAGCCTGCACGTGCAGAGAGAGAGCTCAAACCCTGGCTGCCTGGCCATGCTCTTGAGCTTTTCTCCAAGTCACTATCTGCATGGCTCACATAAGGGGGCAGGGATGCACCTGTATGCTCTCAGGGGCACGGTCGTCATTATCCAGATGAAGTAGGTGCAATGAATTATTAAGACCCATTTTACTGATGAAGGCTAACTAACTTGCCCGATGTCGTACAGCTGCTAAGTGGTTGTTAGGGGTTGAATTGTGTCCTCCAAAAAAGATAGGTTCATGCCCTAGCCCCCAGTGTCTCAGACTGTGACCTTATTCGGAGATTGGGTCTTTACAGAGCTAATCGAGTTAAAGTGAAGTCATTAGATTAGGGTGGGCCCTGATCCATTCGAACTAGAAGGGGACAATTTGGACACAGACACAGACATGCACAGAGGGAAGATACCATGTGAAAATGAAGGCAGAGATCTGGCTGATGCAATTATAAGGCAAGGGGCACTGGAGATTGCCAGCAAACTGCCAGAAGCAAGAGGAACAGTCTGGAGCGTTTTCTCCCTCACAGTCTCCGAAGGAACCAGCCAGCTGACACCTTGAGCTGGACTCCTGGCTTCCAGACCTGAGAGACTGTCCTCTTCCGTTGTTTAAGCCATCCAGTGTGTAGTGCCACGTTACATCAGCCGCAGCAAAGTAATACAGGGTAGAACCAAGACAGATGGTACACCTAGGTGCTGGGGATACGGCATTGAACACAAAGTTCACAAGGCTCTGTTGGCAGAAGGCAGACAACGAATAAATATGTGATATCCAGTGCTGAATGCTAAGGAAAAATAAGCCAGGGAAGGGAAGTAGGGTAGCGAGGAAGGAGGGTGAGGTGCTCTGATAGTGTGACATTTGAGATTGGAGCAGAGGCCTGGATGCAGTGAGCAGGCTGGCCGGGAGACCATCTGGGGCGTGGGACTGTGTCCAAGGTACAGTAGGGGGTGAGTGTGGCTGGAGTAGAGAGGAGACGAGGGAGGAGAGGTAGCCAGGGCAGATGACGGGGTTTTGTTCTGCAAGGGAGGAGAAGCCACTGAGCAAGGTGTCTGCTGCGTTGCCTGCTGGCAGAATGCCTCTGGCTGACGTGTGGGCACTGAGCCCAAGTGCGGGAGCCTGCCCAGGTGGCAGTGGGCAGCCTTTGTGGTCAGATCAGAGTCACTGGAGGTTTGGTAAGGTGCTGGATGGAGCAAACCCCGATCAGTGTCAGCCTTTACCTAACTTTTGGGAGACTCACAACTGTGTTCTGGGAACCTAGTTGATGTGAATAAGGAATTTAAGGCTGTGGTGGTGGTCAGGTTTCCTGGACTCATGCATGTACGCAGAGGTTGAGTGAGGAGATGGGTGATGAATTAGTAAAAGATCTTCATAATGCAAATGGAAACAAGATTGTAGGTTAATAGTAAAGTTAGGTTAAGATACTTTTTAATTAAGATAGGTGATTGCTGGTTATAAAATGTGAACCGTAGGCAGAACAGAAGGCTCAACCAGCTCCAGGCTTGGCACATGGGGAAACTGAGCCCCGGGAGGTCTTGGTTTGTCAGACTGTCTTTGAGTTCTAAGGATACGTTGTTTTTTGTTTGATGTTGGTTTTTGGTTTTGTTTTGTTTTGTTAAACTTTCAGTGTGATTTTGAGAATTTTATGTAGTAAAGTCTACCTTTGATGGCTTTCAGGTGTATCAACATGAATAGGGTAAATTTTGCTGAATTATTTATCTGAGACACTAAGCCATCATCTTTCACTGGTTATTTTTAGATAAATTTTAATTAACAAGCACATGTTGAGCTCTTGCAAACCCAACCACTTGCCAAGCCTGGATTACAACTTTGATTATGGAAATGAAGGATAGTAGAAATGAATAAACTCTGGGCATTTAAAAACGTTATCACTGAAATTTCTTTTTAAAAAACGTCATAATGGTCGTGGGGCACCTGTGTGGCTCAGTTGGGCATCTGACTTCAGCTCAGATCATAGTCTCACGGTGTGAGTTCGAGCCCGGCATCGAGCTCTGTGCTGACAGCTCAGAGCCTGGAGCCTGCTTCGGATTCTGTGTCTCATTTTTCTGCCCCTCCCCCACTTGTGCTCTGTCTCTCAAAACTAAATAAATGTAAAAAAGAAATTAAAAAAGAAAAAAAACATCATAATGGTCCTAAACGAAGCACCTTTTTTGTGGCTTTTTTTCAGTACTGTTTTGTTTCACAAAATGGCCAGAAAGCAGGTAACATGAATAGTAAGAGAAATAGGAGGTTCTGGTGTTGTGACATGCTTCAGCTTCTCAGGTGTTATTGCTCAGTGATGACACCTCCTTGGAAAAGCACAGCCGCCTTGTGGCATCTCCAACTTCGCACCACTTCGGGAAGAACGTGGCCTGGAAATGGGAGACCAGGCGAACCGTTCTGGTCTGCATTGCACTGATCAGCCCCAGCCACTCTCCTGCCTGGAAACTCCAGGAGTCTGAGCTGGGTCCTGATTTTTCCCCTAGTCCTAGTCAGCTCCCTTTCTCTGTTAGATTGTGTTAGTTCAGATAAGCTCCTTTGGTCCGAGGTCTTGTATTAGCCTGCTAAGGCTGTCATAAATTACCTTTCACATAGTTCTGGAGGCTAGAAGTCCAAGGTCAAGGTGCTGACTTGGTTTCTTTCAAGGCCTCTCTCTCTCTGCCTTGCAGGCGGCCACCTTCTCACTGTGTTCTCGTGGTCTCTCCAGTGTGCGTGTCTGTGTCTTCATCTCTTACAAGGACATCGGTCACATTGGACATCCCCTAGACAATCAGAGTTTGTCTTAGGTTATCTTTCTAAAGTCCCTGTCTCCAAATATAGTCACATCGTGAGGTGTTAGGGGTTAGGGTTCCAACATATGAATTTTGGGAGACACAGTTTACTTTGCAACAGAGTCTGACCATGAAGCCCAGATTGTCTTTCCACGTAAATCAGTTTTTTCGAAAAGCTCGTTTCCAATGGAATCCCAGATGGTTTTTCATCACGTCCCTTATGGAACAGTCGAGTGTTACTTCTTTGGTCTTTTTTTACTGCCCCACAACATCATGAAGAACTTTACTTGTTGTATGCCTGGTGACTCAACGTGTGCCAAGGACTTCTGAGTCACTCAGGGCCATCTCCCCGACTGTCTTAGTTGGCGTGAGGTGCTTTAACAAAATAACCCCAGACCGGGCTTCCAAACAGCCGGCCTTCCTTTCTCCGTTCTGGAGGCTGGGAGTCAAATCCGGGCACCAGCAGATTCAGGGACTGGTCCAGGCTGCTTCCTGGATCACAGTGGCTGTCTTGCATCACATTCTCACCTGGCAGAAGGGGTGAGGGAGCCCAAGGAGGGCCCTTCTCTAAGAGCACCAACCCGGGTCATGACGGCCACCTCCCAAAGCCACCCCCCCGCCCCCTGCTAATACCATCACACTGTGGGATACAAACATCTGGACCATAACGCCGATGACTGGTGTTCCTTCGGACTGCACCTCACGAGCCCTGCATCAGCTTTTTCAGAAGGGCTTTGTTGTGGGGTATCTTGTTGGGGGGGGCATTGCCCTTTCCCGTGTGTCTCTATGTCCTCCTCCCCAACCTCTTCCTCCTTCCAGTGAGATGTGTCTATTTATTTACTTATTTATTTTACATTGTGAATTTTATTTTCAAATTTTGGCCAATGAGGAAGAAAATAATAAAGTTAAGCAATCAAAAGAAGTACAAAAAAAAATTCATATACACCAAAGATATGCCTAAGACAGTCACTTCCAGTTGATCCAACTGTATGTACACATTTAAAATATAAAATACATCTTAATCTGTCAAGAAATAGACCACATTTAGCACTAGGAAAGGAACTTTGGTGCCTTTTTATTTATTTATTTTTTTAGTTTGTTTATTTTGAGAGAGACAGAGTGTGAGCAGGGGAAGGCCAGAGAGAGAGGGAGGGAGAATGCCTGTGCTAATAGCACAGAGCCCAACTCAGGGCTTGATCTACGAACTGTGAGACCATGACCTGAGTCCAAATCAAGAGTCAGACACTTAACTGACGGAGCCACCCATTTAGCTTTAGATCATGACTTCAATATCTTGGCATAGAAAAAGAAATTTCAGGGGCGCCTGGGTGGTTCCGTCAGTTAAGTGTCCGACTTCGGCTCAGGTCATGATCTCATAGTTCGTGGGCTCGAGCCCCACGTCAGGCTCCGTGCTGACAGCTCAGAACCTGGAGGCTGCTTCGGATTCTGTGTCTGTCTCCCTCTCTCTCTGACCCTCCGTACTCGCACTGTCTCTCTCTGTCTCTCAAAAATAAATAAACATTTTAAAAAAATTTTTTAAAAAGAAAAGAAATTTCATGGGAACTATATGTATTTATCACTGTAATTCTTAAAAAAATGAAAAAAGTAACTGTCTCATATTATCAATGCGCAGGTAACTCACAGGAAATGAGTCCTTAAAACTGGAAGTACTTGATGCTGAGCACAACTCTCCTACAGTGGTTTGTTTTCGTCTCCTCCAGGGCTTGTTCCAAATCCTGAACCAAATGGAGCAGAGTGGCTGGCTCTGTCTGCAGAACTCTGGTGTGTGATCTCCATTCTGATTAAGGTGTAGCTTTGTAGTCACTGCTGGTTTTATCTGTTGCCCAAGGCTTCTGCTTGCAAGCCGTCCATCTAGTCGCCATTCAGGGCTCTGGTAACTGGGAAGGTCTGGTGCCAATTCACTCAGAATAGTTCTGGTCTCTTCTCTGTTGTCTAGATAAAGCTGAAGCAATTCTCAGTTCTTCAGAGAATCCCAGAACAAAAACAGAGTCTTAGAAATCCACTTCAGAAATCATAAGCTTTGAGCTTTCAGGGAGGAGGTATGTTAGTCCTTGCACACCATGCTGGACAGTGTCACCACTCACATTGCGTTTTCTGGCGGCGCCTTCGTAGATCTTGGGGTTTGAGCCTCGCCTCAGGAATCCCACCACAGTCCACCCAAACTCAGCGACCAGTGTGCTGTCCACTTGTGGTGGAAAGGCTAAGTGCTCCTTAGGCTCCTCTGACAAGTCCAGCAGCATCTTCCCAGGTCAGAGGAATTCACTCGACAGCGTTGACCCCTCAGTGAGATGTGGTTTAATCACTGCTCCTGATCCCCCTGGACCAGATCCCCTCTAGCTGGTGACCTGGGGTACAGCCTGGGCCCCTCTCAGCCTTCACTGTTTATGAATTACAGCTCTGAGCCGGTGTGATGCCCACTTCCTTCTTGTCACCTGACTTTGGGGGGGTCCCATCTAATAGACTGTGGTACCTCAGTGTGGGGCAGATACTGTAATCATTTTCCAGCAACCTTCTGCTGCTGTGAGCCTGGGGTAGAAGTTGTCGGGTAAGTGTGGTGGTAGGGTCGTACTGGGAAGATGTGGCCTGAATGCCTTCTGGGAGGAGACCGGCTTGAAAGCCTGTTGCTGGCAGCTCCTGACTCTTCATGTGTCAGTAAAGTAGAACTGTTTGTTGGCAGGATGATGGTAAGCACCAGGCCCATTTGCTGTTGGCAGCGTGCCGATCTTGGCACCAGAGCTTTGGTCCTGGAGACCTAGCTAATGGAATGTCAGGCAGAGTTCCTGATCCTGATGTGAGGTCAACACTGTCAGGTCCTCTGCTGCTGTTCCGCCCTGTCCCCTCAGGAGGTGACATGGTAGGGCTCAGATGGCATGATGGTCTCTCGCCCTACCGTGCGTTCTGCAGAAGGGGCTGAGGATGGGCAAGGCCGCCTCACATGAACCTCTCAAAACACGTGTTGGCATGAGGCTGACATGGTCCTTTTGGAAAGAATATTTCTCTGCTGCAATCAGGAGGCTGATATCCTTTTGATAATTTATAGCCAGGGTAGTTTATGTGTTTTGCATGTGAGCAGGGTATTTTTGCTGTTCTTCGAGAGCTGCCGGAGGCGTAGAAATAGTCCAGATTTGGGCAGGTGATTTGTTCCTCCAGTAATCTTATGACAGAACCCCATCTTGGGAGGGAAGGGGGAGCTCGTCTAGCAGAAGTGAGTTCATGGACAAGGGTAAGAGCTTGTTGTCTGCTCATATTTTATAAATTCCGTCAAGAAATTTACGAAAGTAGAAATTTCATGTCAGCCATGGTAAGGAAGGTGCTATGGCCTGAATTATGTCTCCCCCATCCCCAGCAAACTCTATGTGTTGGAGGCCTAACCCTCAGTGTGACTGTATCTCGAAACTCCTCTTTAGGAGGTAATTGAGGCTAAATGAGGCCATTCATCAGTGTGGGGCCCTAAGCCGATAGGAGGGTGTCCTTCGAAGAAGAGGGAGAGAGCGAGAGCTGTCTCTCCCCCGCGTGAGCACACAGTGAGAAGGTGCCCTCTGCTAGCCAGGAGGAGAACCCAGCCAACCAGCACCTCGACCTTGGACTTCCAGCGTCCAGAGCTGCGAGATACATTTCTGTTGTTGGAGCCCCTAGCTCTGCGGTATTTTGTTACAGCAACTCAAGCAAACTAATGCAGAAGGAATTGAATTAAACGCGGCTACTTTTCAAAAAGGACAACTAACTGAACACGAATGCATGTGTTCAAGCTTGTGTTTGAGCCAAATGCAGGCAGTCCCATTTATTTATCTTTTTTCAAATGGTGTTTTCATTTCTCCTTTCCTTTTTTAAAGAATTTCACAGCTTTGTTGACAGGCAGGAAACTACATATACCTAAAGTGTGTAGTTTGATGAGTTTTGACGCGTGTCTATCCCCGTGAAACCATCCCCACGGGAAGATCATAGGTGTGTCTGTGTCACCCCCAGAGGTTTTCTCACGCCCTTTTGCCGTCCCTCCTTCCCTCCCATCTCTGCCCTCTCGCCAGGCAACCATGGACCTGCTTTCCATCCCTGTAAGACTAGTTTGCATTTTCTAAAATTTTACATAAACAGAATCATACGCCATACACTCTTTATTCCTGGTCTGGCCTCTTTCTCTCAGCAGGACTATTTTGAGGCATCCGGGTTGTTGCGTAGATGGAGAGTTCACTCCTTTTTACTGCTGAGCAAGATGCCGTGGGCATCCGCCATTTATCTGTCCATTTTCTTCTTAATGGACATTTGGGTTGCGTCCAGTGGATATATATTTAACTTTAAAAAAAACCTGCCAAACCATTTTCCCAAGTGGCCGTATCATTTTTCACCCGTCCAGCAGTGTGCAGGAACACCAGGTACTCCATATTCTGGCCAGCACTTGGTACGGGCGCGCCTTAATTTAGCCATTTTGGTGGGACTCCAGTACCAGCTCCTGTGGTTTTCACATTTCTCAATTTACTGATTAGAGAGTTAGTACCCGATCGCTGTAAATTTGTGATGCTCTTCTAGAAGCACAACACAAAGATAACCACTAGAACCTGCACTATTTTATTGCGTATAATAGAAAAAAAAAGTGATGGTAACCCCCTCGGTGAGGGGGGTGGCAGAAGGCTAAGTCACGCAACAACAGGATGGTGACAGAAGTAGCTGTCCAGATGGAGCAGTCTCACAGTCACCTGAGCCAAAACTGCTCAGGATAAAAAAGGGGGCAAAAAAGCTAGGTGACCAGTTCATCTATAGCTCTAGTCTTGTATGTGGGAGAGAGAAGAGAGGGAGGGAGGTTGTATGGAAGGGGACAGGTCTGGAAGCCCTTTCGTGTTGGACTGGTTTGCTTGCAGGTTCTCCTGAATCTCCACCGAGCTCTAAGGAACATCTCCCCGCATGTGTCTGTTTTTGCCGCGGTCCATCATGGAGGGGGGCGGGGAGGGCCGAGTCAGTGGGCAGAGAGCTCAGCCTTCGACACAACAAGCGTTGGTGCCAGGGCAACACCCTTGGGCCTCCGCGCTGCAGAGTGTGTCTGTCTCCGCTCCAACCGAACCCCTTTCACAGTTTCCTGCCATTGCCAGGTCGATTTCCTCCAGATGAACTCTAGTAATTTGTAAAGTTAGAGGAGTCTTTAAGGGGTTGACTGGTATTAGGTAACAATTGTAGACTATTTGGGGGAAGAAATGACATGTTTACACAGTTGGTTCTCCCTCATGGAAATGTAGGCCTTCTCTTCATTGATAAGAAAGTATTCACGTTTGTCCCTAAGAACTTAATTGTTTTTCTTGCTTAAGTCTGTCCTGTTTCCTCAGCATATTAAATATCTTACACATGTATTTTGCTGTTATGACCGAGTTTATTTCCCACTATATGTTTTAGCTGGTTGTTGGTATGTGGGAAACGATTAACTTGCAGAATTTGAAAACTGGCCATCATAGTGAACTTATTTCTGACATTTTCAGCTAGTTGTTTTGAGTTCTTTAGCTAGACAACCATCCATATGATTAGTCAAAACTAAATTAGTGTTTTTTCTTACTATTTTGCCCGTACCCATTACTCAGCATCAAATAACCACGGCACTTGTGGTGTATTAGTTACAGAAATGTCAGCTGCTGTAACAAAGCTGCCCAAAAATTCAGAGCCACCAGGAAGATGGAGTTTCTCGCTCCTGCACCAGTTCAGCATGGTGTTTGGTGGGCAGCTTTCTTCCACACAGTCGTTTTAGAGACTGAAACCCAGGACTCCGCCATCTGTAACACATGGCCTCCGGAGGTGCTCTGTTCGCCGCCATTCTGTTCCACGGGAAGGGGGATTGGCATATAGGAACATGCACAGACCTCAGTGGCACGTGTTACTTCCACTCATATCTTCAAGGGAGGAAGTGACTCTCTGGCCGAGCAGCCAGGACTGAGCCACAGCCTTCCCCACGGAAGCAGGGAGCGTGAATCGGGTGCACATTGCAGGCCTTGCCCCCACCCGGTGCACATGGAGTTTGATGGCGGTGCCTCACTGTTTCCTCAAGGCTGTAGGTCCGTCAGATTGCTGTCTCCTCAGGCGTCACTTTATTCACTGTCTACTAACTTTAATGACTTCTCATCTGTAGATGGCCAGTATGTATGCCATTTAAATCCCTGATCAGTTTGTAAAGCGTTGAACAGTTCTGCCTTACAGCTTATTCATGTGCTTTTGGTGATGGTTGTGCTTAGCCTAGTCCTCTCAGTGGCAGCAGTACGCCTTGGAAATCAATCCGCCGGAAGGTATGCAGATTTGGATGGTGTGGAATGGAGGAAAGGGCACTGAGCTTGGAAGCAGAGCTCCCGGGCACACCTGGGTGGCTCAGCTGGTGGAGCGTCTGACTCTAGATTTCAACTCAGGTCACGATCTCACAGTTTGTGGGATTGGGCCTCACACTGGACTCTGGGCTGACCGTGGAGCCGGCTTGGGATTCTCTCTTTCTCTCCCCTACTCTCTCTGCCCTTCCATCACTCATGCACACTTGGGGTCTCTCTCTTAAAATAAATTTAAAAAAAATTTTAAGGCTTATTTTAGAGAGAGAGAAAAAGACAGAGCATGAGCAGGGGAGGAACAACGGGAGAGGAAGACACAGAATCTGAAGCAGGCTCCCAGCTGCGAGCTGTCAGCACAGAGCCTGACGTGGGGCCCAAACCCACAAACCTTGAGATCGTGACCTGAGCTGAAGTCGGACACTCAACCAACTAAGCCACCCAGGCACTCACAAGACACTTAAAATAAATTTTAAAAAAAAAGCAAAAAAAAAAGCAGAGCTCCCAGGTTTATGTTCAAGCCCACCACTGCTAAGCCCGAGACCCACGTGCTGGGTGTCTACCCATCTGCTCGCCACCTGCCTCCTTGTCAGAGGTCCCAGCGATGTCTAGGCATCAGGAGACAATGTCTCCCGGCCTCAGAGGTAAATGTTACTGGTCTGCGACTTCTTCCTAGTAATTTCTTTTCCCTGGGCAGGGATCGATTTAGACACAGAGCATGTGACCTTCTCTGACCTATGAGGTGTGGCTAGCTGACTTCTGGAGAGGGTTTCCTCTAATACAAAGAGGCAGGAAAGGAGCCAACATTTGACATGTTTTGTTCCTCTCTTAAATTAAGGGGGAATTTAAGGCCCAATGTGTGGCAGACACATCTGAGGCCACAGTAGGAAAAGGCTGAGGATAAGTCAACTCACCGTGAGAAGCACGTAAGCCTGAAAAGGTCCGGGTGCTTTTAGGATGTCACTAAGGACTTTGCGTTAGCCAAATATAGGAATATGCTCCTCGGGACCAGTTTCTTGGCCTCAACGCTGGTGACTCCCGTGATGGGGCAGGGAGTGCTGTCCTGTGCATGCTGGCCTCTGTCCACACCCCACTCCCAACCCCCATCCTAACAGCCAGACATGGTCAGATGTCCCCTAGGGCAAAATTGCCCCAGTTTGGGAATAAGTGCTCTGGACTTTGGGTTGCGAGGCGATGCGTCTCTTCATTGAGATTTGTATACTTTACTTGGGTGTCCTGTGCTTTATAGCCTGAAGCTTATATCTGAGTCCCCAACCTTGCACCGTCCTTAACCCATGAGAGGCTATCTCCTCTGTCGGCAGAAGCAGGGATGCTTGCTTCTCAGCAATAGAGGTGTTTGTCCTTTTTTTTCCCCCCCCATGTCCCCCTGCCTCCCCTGTGTGTCCTTAAAAGGCACAGAAGGTCCCATGCTGGTCCACGCCCTCGCCATCTGTCCTGGTGTGGTTCTGGCTGGCATCAAGGCATTTGCAGAGCAACTGCAGAGGATTTCCTGCCTCCCCACCCGCATGGCTTTTGCCCTCAGTGCAGAAGCCCCGTTGTGTTTCTGAGGAGCTGGTGTTCCTTCAGTGCCTGCTTTATGCCAGCCATGTGTCCAGCCTCTTGGTTCTGAGTGTCCTGGGCAGTCGTGTAGCTGCTGGGCTTTGCAGAGCGGAGCCAGCTTTGGGCTTGAATGGATCTGGAAAGAGCCAGACTTTAACACCGTGGTCACCATCCCCCATGTGCCTTGTTAGCAGCCTTTTCCCTCTCCTCCCCAAGAGCTTCTTCTTCACCTGTCGCCTGCTTGTATGCAGATAACTTGTCTTAGGGACTGGGGAGCAGAGGAAGAGCATAGAGGAGATGCACAGGTCAGGTTCAGGTCAGCGTGAACAGACAGTGCCGCGTTGGAGAGGTGTGTTCTTTACCCCTGACTTGCGACTTGGATTTCCGTTCTTGCTGCACTTGCAGGTTACAGGAGCCCAGTGCATTCCGGTGCCTGAGGCTCCTGTGGGCTGTCAGAGCCAGAGCGCTCAGGGAGGATGTGTCCCAAGCTCCGCACAGCCATGCTGAACCCATTGAGGATCAGGAAGCGCTGCTCCAGAGATCTCTAGAGAAACCTCTGCGCAGGGGGAGATAACACTTAGTCTCATTTGAGCCAGCCAGTTCTGTTCTTCTGGCTGTGGATTTGAAAGAATATTGAGTTCCATCAGTAGAACTTTTGGGACTGGAGCGTGTTTCGGTTTGTAATGAGACTCTCCCCCCAAGATATTCTTGCTGCTTTTCTGGCTCTGACTTTAACAAGTTGGTGTCCACATAATAGGCTTTTGGTTTGTTTGTTAAATATATCATTTGTATGTGGATTAAAATACGTTCGAAAAGCAGAAAAGAACATATGTCCAGACACTGAGTCATTTAGTATCTTAACGATAGGCTTACTTTTATTAGATCTTCTGGTTTGTGGTTATAAATTCTTCAAGTATTTTAGTGTTGTCTGTATCACGTATATTTCAGTGTTTAGACTAGTTCTGAAGGGCATGTTTGCCCCACTAACTCCTTTCCTTCCATGTGGTTCACTATCTCAGTCTGCTGCCGTGACCTCCTCCCACCCTTTTCCATCATGCCTGAGCCTCTTGGCTCATAGCCCCCCAGAAAGAATGACTCCCTTTAGTGAGCACCCCCCACCTTACATGCTTGTCACTTGTCTTTCAAACCTATAATCCTCCGGAGTTGGTGTCATTCAACCCTTTTTACTGGTGAAGGCACTGAATGCAGGTCAGGCTTACTTGAGGCTTCTCTTGAGGCTGAAGTGTCCCATGTTTCAGCTCAGCCGGCTTGGCCACAGAGCCCACCCCCGGGGGCCTGGGTGTGCGGGAGGGCTCAGGACCTGCGCCACCGCCTGGAAAGAGTGAGCTGGAAGTCTGGAAACCTGGGAAGCATCACAACTAGCCATCTGAAGTTTCTGCATGGAAAGCCTGGGAAAAATCACGGCTAGTGGTGAGAGAGAGTGGCTTCTGCGGTCCAGATGTGGTAAACTCACAGGGGAAAGACTACGAGCAATATTTGAACACGTGTGTTGCAGCTTGCCCTCTGTGGGGCAGCGATGCATCTGTCACATTGTGACCCAGTGGGGAGATTCCCCAGTCCTCTCAAGCGAGAGCCTGCGGTGGACCCCGTGCTCCTGTGGAATGCGCTCCTTGTTAAGCCCGATGCCCTGGGGAGGTGGGAACAGCATGAATGTGGAACCTTTCAGCTCCTTTGAGTCTGGCGTGTGCGACCAGGTCCACGTGCTCGGGGAACCCCTGCGGGGCAGCTGAGCAAGACTGGTGTCCCGATGGGGCCCCCACTCAGCTGATTCTGATCCCGTGCTCCTCATCACGGGGCCCCTGCCCCTGCCCCGCCTTCTCATGAGTTAGACCAGCACAGCATTCCCCCCATGGCAAGCCAGCTCCGGCTGAGCTGAGAAAAATGGGTTCCCGAGAGGGGCCCAGGTCAGGTAGTCAGTGGCGGCCCCGGCTCAGGTTGGCCTGCCAGGTGCCACCCCGGGGCGGTCTTGACCCTAAACAGCCCGCTGCTCTGCCCTTGGGCCTCATTTTGTAACATCTCCTGCCTGCCGTGTGCTCAGCCTTTGCTGGCGCTCCTGTGCGGGCAGCGTGCTGTTCGCCTAGAAAGCGTAAGTTAATATCCACTATAGCAGTAAGATGCAGCTGATCCACAAGGAACAAAAATAAACGTAAGGAATTTTTAAAAGCAAGAAACGTACTCTAGTGCGTCTCTACCTCCCGCGTAAGTTTGAGTGAAGCAGAGGCCACGGTGCCCTGCCGGGGTGCGGGGTGTGGGTGCTGTGACCCTGCTCCCTCAGTGCACTGCGCCGTGGGCTGGCCCTGAGCGGTCAGCTGACATGTCCACCCAGGACAGTCATGTTGCAGCCCGTGACCTTTTTTAAGAAGGAAGCTCTCCTTTTGCAAAGGGGTTGAGCCTGTGTTACTCCCCCAGTTAAACAAAAGCTGGCTTCATTGGCTATCTGTGGAATCTCAACATCCGGTAGTGGCTCTTGGGGGCCTGTCTGTCCCCAGCCCTTCCCCTCCCCGCCCTCCCCAGCTGGTGCATGGTGGCTGAGGCACTGCCATGTCAGTTAGGCGTGACGCTCTCCACCATCTCAGACTTCGCCTACTTTAGGGTGGGAAGTCCTGGCTACTTTGTTATTACTCAGCGTCTGTTCTGTTTTCATTCTGTCTGAAGGGCATCGTGGGTGTCCCTTGGCAGGTATTTAATGAGTGGGCCAAGTCTTGCCACCTGGCCAGCCTTACTCACTGTTGGGCTTCATTCTGATAGCATGAAACGAATATCCTTTTAGAGATGACCAACTTCCAGAAGGAACACCTGCTGCTATTGTACCATTCGCTTGATGCGAGACCCGGTTTAAACTTGTCTTGCTTGCGTGTCTTTAGAGACAGGCATCTGGCTTCCTGAACTCCAGAGTCGGCGTGATCACCACGCAGGAGCAGGTGTGAGCAACCTCTTCTAGAAACTTCCTTTTTTAATTTAATTTTTTTATGTCTTTAGTTTATTTTTGAGAGAGGCAGAGAGCAAGCAGGGGAGGGTCAGAGAGAGAGGAAGACACAGAATCGGAAGCAGGCTCCAGGCTCCAGGCTCTGAGCTGTCAGCAGTGGGCCCGACACAGGGCTCGAACCCACAGACTGTGAGATCATGATCTGAGCTAAAGTCAGACACTTAACTGACTGAGCCACCCAGGCACCCCTTCTAGGAACTTTTTCAAAATCAAATATCACTCACCCCTTACCACTATTGTTAAATGACCCTTTAACATTTTTTAAATTGTGATAAAATACACTTAACATACAATTTATCTTAAACCCTTTTTAGGCGTTTTAAATTACTTTTTTGAGGGGCGCCTGGGTGGCTCAGTCGGTTAAGCCTCCGACTTCGGCTCAGGTCAGATCTCACATTCGTGGGTTCGAGCCCCGCGTCAGGCTCTGTGCTGACGGCTAGCTCAGAGCCTGGAGCCTGCTTCCGGTTCTGTGTTTCCTTCTCTCTCTGACCCTCCCCCTCTCATGCTCTGTCTCTCCTGTATCAAAAATTAACAAAAAAAAAAAATTTTTTTTTTTAATTTAAATTACTTTTTTGAGTCTGTGGTCTACTCTTCTGGAATTTTTAATCATGTTTCTTACATAGAACGATTTCCAAATTGTGCTGAGAGTCCTAGAGGAGGTCAGACTGTCAGATAGGCTGACGGTTTACTGTCAAAACAAAGTGCGGCACAGACTGTCAAAACAAAGTGCGGCACAGACGTGGTCTTGGGCGGAGCAAAGTGAGACATTTCCTGGTCTCTGTTAATGAAGCTTGGATGTGGTTCAAACCTTCCCCCCCGCCCCCCAAACTTATGTTTTTTAAGTTTTTTATTATTTTCAGGTCAACCTGCTGAGCCTACACACACAATGAAGTCTAAAATATTGTAATTATATCTTGATTAGAGCCGAAAGAATGTTTTTAGAATAACGTAGCTCTTGAGGAAAAGAAGGAAGGAAAGTCTACTTCTGGTTTGATCCTGGCTTTTCCCTCCTGTGTAGCACTTTTCCAAGTGATCCTGAAAACATAGCCATTTTTTTCCTTCCAGATTTATAAGTTTCCCTGAGATGTTTCTTCTGTAGCTGAAGAACATTTCTCATCTTTTTGTGCTTTTAGTAAACATTTTTATTCAGTGTTTATTGTGTGTGTGTTGAGATGTAATATAAATATATATACCGAATACTGTATCTCTATTCCTATCCCTATCTATCTATCTGTCTGTCTGTGTATCTATTAACTTGCTTGGGTTTCTCGTTTCCTGAAAAACACAACCCAAACAGTTGATGAAACTTCCCTGGGAATACTCACTGGACTTTTCCCGCTGGAAAAGCAAGCGTCTGCCTAGAGGCCAGCAGGAAGGAGGCAGAGTCAGGCGGCCCCTCCCGGCCCATACCTGGGGTCCGGTCTTGGCAGCTCTGGGACAGCTGGGCACAGATGAAGGGGAAATCAGGAGTTTTCAGGCGCTGGAAGCTGGACTTGGTTCAAGGTGGCTAGTTTGCTAATGAAGGGTTAGAAACACACTCAGGAGAGGTTGGGCCTGAGTCCCTGGGGCCCTTCAGGATTTATTAAAAGGAGTCCATCCCTTTGTTCTCTGATAAGGAAAGAGTTTACAGTTTGTCCAACATGCAAACATCGCTCCAGAGTTCATGGTTCTTGTAGCCCAGCAGCAGTTGGGCGAAATAGCGTTCATTTCTTTGTTCTTTTTGGGTGACAAAATATACGTAACATAAAATTTACCCTTTCAGCTGTGTGAGTGCACAGTTCAGGGGCGTGCGGCAGTCACCACCATCCAAACCTGGAACTGTTTCCATCAAACACTAGCTCCACTTCCCCTCCCCAGCCCCTCCCAGGCTGCTTTCTGTGTCTGCGCATCTACGTTAAGTCAGTTGTGCAAGGGGAGTCATATGGCATTTGTTTTTTTGTGTCTGACTTCCTTTGCTGAGCTCAGAGCCTTCAGAGGCCATCCATGTTGTAGGATGTCAGAATTTCCTTCCTTTTTAAAAAAAAATTTTTTTTAACGTTCATTTATTTTGAGAGATGGAGCACAAGTCAGGGAGGGGCAGAGAGAGAGGGAGACACAGAATCCCATTCAGGCTTCAGGCTCCGAGCTGTCAGCACAGAGCCCGACACGGGGCTCAAACTCACAAACTGTGAGATCATGACCTGAGCCAAAGTCAGACACTTACCCGACTGAGCCACCCAGCCGTCCCAGAATTTCCTTCCTTCTTAAGGCCGAGTAATGTTCCGCTGTACAATGCTGACCACATTTTGTGTATCAGTTCACTGACATTTGGGTTGTTTTCTCCCTCTGGCTGTTGTGAACATGGGTGTGCAAGTATCTGCTTGATATTTGCCCTCAGTATTTGCCCCACCGGAAGTGGGGCTGCTGGACCACATGGTAGTTTGGCACACGAGTCAAATATGTAGTCTTTTGAGGGGCCACCATGGTGTGTGCAGCGATGGCACCGTTTTACACTCCCACCGCCAGTGCACAGCACTCGGTTTTGAAGCCTCCTAGACCAGGGCTGTTCTGAATAGAACATTTACTTTTTCAAGAGCAGCGACAGCTCTGGGCACCTGGCTTGATCTCGCGCTCAGAGAGGAGGTGGCCAGAATGCCTCCGATTTCCAACTGAGAAGTGCTTTTCAGATCCTAAAAGTGGGCCAGCCACATGGGCTGGCACTTCCTCGTGTCCAGGGACGCCTGGGTCGGCAGCTTCCAGTTAGAGGAGCCCCTGAAGAAAAGCCACCGTGGCTGAACCACCACCGTGAGCTCTGAATCTGTAGCAGCTGAGGTGGCGGAATGAATCATCGGATGACTCATTCTCATTGAAGTTCACCCTGACAACATGGAGCTGTTCCCCTCCTGGCCTTTGTTAGCCCTCAGCAAGGATAAAGGAAAAGTCTTAGAAAGGGAGAAAGTCTTATAAAGGGACACCACACCTTGGTGGCCACTGACCAGAGGCACCTGACTCTTCCTTCCCTGGACCCGCCTGGAGCCTCTGTGTGCAGGGTAGGGTGATGGCGAGCAGACCACTGTTTCCTTAATGGCACCAAGAGTTAGGTTGTGCTCCCTTCCTGCACGTTTGCCAGATGCTGCTTAGTACCGCCCACCCAGAAGGTGTTTGCAGGGGCGCCCGGGCAGCTCAGTCAGTTAAGCAGCCGACTTTGGCTCAGGTCGTGATCTCACGGTTGGTGAGTTTGAGCCCCACATCCGACTCTCTGCTATCAGCGCAGAGCCTGCTTCAGATCCTCGGTCCCCCACTCTCTCCGCCCCTCCCCTGCTCAGGCTCTCTCTCTGTTTCCAGAAGTGCTTTGAATCTACTACATGTAAACTGTTACACCGCCAATTCTCATCTCCACTTTCAAGGCTTGCAAAATGTTTGTTTAGAAATTTTTCCTTAAATATTATTTAAGACATATTTTGTTATCCTTCTTAACCTTCAGCATTAATTAGTGTTCATCTTTTCCTCTGTCTTCCTAGAAGGAAATTTCATGTTCTCTGACTCTGCCTCTTCTGCGCAGATTTCCTCTTTGGCTTCCAAGCATCTCTTGGGATTTTCATCGTATTTGGGGGTCTGCAGTGATCTTACCACCAAACAGAGAGCGGTTTGAGTTTTGCTTTTCTGATTCAATGTATTTCTCACCCTTCCTCGTCAGCACTGCTAATAATCATCCTGGTTTACTTTTGTGACAGTAAAGGACATTATCTGTAGACGACTGGGTATCAGTCCATTCTTTTATTTTTTTAGGAAAACTTTTCAAAAATTTATTTTTTAATGTTTATTAATTTTTGAGAGGAGGGTGTGGGAGAAATAGAGAGGGAGAGGATCAAAGTGGACTCTGCACTGACAGCAGAGAGCTCCATCTGGGGCTTGAACTCACAAACTGTGAGATTATGACATGAGCCAAAGTCAGACACTGAACAACTAAGCCAGAAAGGTACCCCATCATTCAGTTCTTTAAAAAAATTTTTGGGGGTGCCTGGGCAGCTCAGTCGGTTAAGTGTCCAACTTCAGCTTGGGTCATGATCTCACAGTCCGTGGTTTTGAGCCCATCAGGCTTTGTGCTGACAGCTCAGAGCCTGGAGCCTGCTTCAGATTCTGTGTCTCCCTCTCTCTGCCCCTCCCCTGCTCATTCTCTCTCTCTCTCTTTCTCTCTCAAAATAAAATAAAGATACAAAAAATTTAAAAAATTTTTTTAAGTTTATTTTCAGAGAGAGAACGTGAGAGAATGATGGTGTGAGTGGGGGAGGGGCAGAGAGAGAGGGAGATGGAATCCCATTCAGGCTCTGTGCTGCCAGGACAGCAGGGCTCGAACTCAGGAAACTGTGAGATCGTGACCTGAGCTGAAAACCGAGTTGGACGCTTAAACAACCAAGCCACCCAGACTCCCCCACCTGTCAGTCAGTTCTTCTAAAATGCCGGATGGAGACTGTCTCCATCCCAAAGCCCCATGCTTCATTTTTGGTTTGTCCTTGTAGAAAGAGGTCATGTTTCCTGACTGCTTCCTGGGTGCCGGACCGCATGCTCTCCTGTGTACATGTGGTGTCTCATCTGATGCTTGTGACTTTGTGAGACACCATGATCTTCATTTTTATGGATGAAACTACAGCCAGAGAGGTTAAAGAATTTGCCTGACAAGCAAATGGTGGAACTGGAATGCCAGGCTCTTACCGCCAAGCTCACGTGTTAAACCGGTATAACGATACTGCAGTCTTGTTTGCTTAGCCTCGGCCTGGGAGCACCTGCTAAGTGGCAGGCTCTGCGGGAAGTGGTTGGCACAGCCACTGTGACAGAGAGGCACTGTTTCAGTCCCGTCATTGGTGATGGCGGTCAGCAGGAGGGTGGGATGTCCTGACCGTTGCAGGGAGCAGGATCACAAGTTCTGTCTGGCCACATCCTGACTCCGGGTGAGGAGCTTGGCTCACTGTCCCCAGCTGGCTCTGCTCCGCTCCTGAACCTGGGCACCTTGATCAAGCTTGACACTCCAGTGGGTGAAAAGAATGGTATTTCCTTGTAGTCTTAATTGGCGTTTTTCTTACCGTGAAGGATGAACAGCTTCTCATTTTTCTAAGTATGATCTGTGTATATCCTTTATTATTGCCAAATTTTCAGATCAGACAGCACCCTTTATCTCTAGGCACCTTTCCCTCAACAGCACAGAGCCCCTGTCTCGGGCATGCCGTGTTCGCGTGGATTCACACGGACTGTGTTCAGTGAGCAATCCGTCCCACATTTACTGGTTACAGCTTCCATTCTTGGTTGTTTCTTTTCCTAAAATTACATGAAGTCATTCTTTTAAATGAGAAAGAAATAGCAGTCAGCCTCCTTCATTTGCAGTGAATGCTTGTGGTTCATCACCATTGCATTTATGTGGGAAGAGGTTTATCAGTCAGGATAGGGAAGGTTATGCCGGATAACAAGCAGTCCCTAATCTCCGTGAGTTTTACAGCATGGTCAGGTTCCGCCTCCCTGGGCTGAAAGTGGCTTCTGCCCTGTAATTCCTCAGGGCGCCACGCTGGGAGGGACCTCGGCCCAACCCCCACTTCCATGATCCTAGAGTCAAGGGAAGAGAACCCAGTGAGCTTTGAGTTGTCTTGTAGAGCCCATGCCAATATGACACGTATCACCCTACTCATCCGTCTGGCCAGAGTAAGTCATGCCGCCACACCTCGGGTCACAAGGGCAGAGAAATGGGTTTCTGTACACGCACAGCCCGAGCGAGGCAGGCGCTGGTGAATCCCAGATGACCGCCCACAGGAGGCACACCATGTCTCTTCCACCGCAGAGAACACAAGTCCTGAGAATACTGAGCAGAACGAGAGGGGGTAGTAACTTAAAAAACAAGTGCTTTATCCTAACAAAACTAATCGTTACAGGTAAAAACAGAGGCCGTCTCTCCTTCTCTTGAGTGTGTGGAGAAAGCCCACGGCCACGTTATTGTTATGCCAGTCGAGTCCCAGACGTGGTTTTCTAAAACCCGCGTCTTCAGGATCAGGGGGAGCTGACACTCACTGAAGCCGGGTGCTGGTTACGTTGCTGCCGCACCTGCTTTTCTGCGTGTTTGAAAACGCCCATCATACAGTTTCCTGTGCGTTTCCCACGTTCATTTCCTCTCTGCCTAAATGGTCTCAGTTTACTCTTATCCCGTCACAACATGCATTTCCAGTGACTTCAGAATTTATTTTGACAGGAGTACATTTTTAAAAAAAGTAATTTGTTGGCTTTCCCTTTGTTTTTAAAATACCAGACTTTTATATATAACGTTTCAAGGTATTTCTTGATGACTTCTAGTAACATGAGCTTTTTGTGTTTTTTTGAGACATAGGTTTACTGAATTTTAGAGTTCAGTTAGACTACAGGCTTCTGATGAAAAAATATTTTCCTTCCTTTCCTTTGCCTCCTGCATAACCTCAGTGTATAAGGTCATTTTCTTCGCTGATCAAAAGAAAGCTGTCATGGCCCTAAGAACATGTGGCCCAGCAGCCAGCAGTTGTGACACACAGATAAAATGCAGGTGGCATCACACATGTCTTGTGACATGCTTCCAGAACACGCCTGCTTTGTTTCAGGCGCTGCGCAGAGTGCCCAAATAGTTGTCATAGGTGAGTTAAGGCCCTAGACCCGGCCCTCAAGTCGCTCCCCGCCTGAGTCAGCCCTGGAGACTGAACATTACAGCAGGGTCGTAAATCGGTGACAGATGTGCCCACAGAACGCAGCGTGGCCGGAACTAAGTGTGGGCAAGGGGACGGGGTGCCTCTGCCGGGGAGAACCTCCGTGAGACAGGGCGCTAGGTCTCATGTGAGGAAGATTAGCCAGGTGGACAGGACGGAGGTTGGGCAGAGAGCCAGGCAGGAATCACAGTTGACTCTGGAGTATTAAGAGATGGGGACAGGGCATCACAGCAGGCAGCAGTCACACTGTGGAGGCCTTTGCGTGGCTTTTTAAGCGTGGACTTCACCCTGTAGGCTTTCAGCAAATATTTGTAGATTGTTCCCTAATGACAGACACTTTGTCTCAGAAGGGTGAGTCACGAGGACCCACCCAGCCGCACGCTCTGCCTGTGGTCACTTGAGGCCAGGCAGAACAGCCGCGGTCGCTCACACTCCCGACCACAGCCCTCAGGTGCCACGGGACCCAGATGAGGCCTGGCTCAGCAGTGCTGTTGCCGCATCCCCACGGGGTTGGGAGTTTTCTCCTGTGGGACGCAGGTCCCTCCCAGCAGGGTCACCAGCCCAGTCTCCGTGGCTGAGAGGTGTGCCCCCATTTCTTCTGGGGTGACCCCTCGCTCAGAGCCCCTCGGCTGTGAAGCCCTGCTGGGAGAATGATGGGGATAACTCAGGCCTCTTCTTCTCCCTGGACAGAGTCCAAGGGCTTCCCCAGCACAAGACAAGGGCCTTCTTAGGGACGGGGTCACCTCCCCCGATACAGTCTATGTTCTGTTGAGCCTCATGTGCAGGCTGGAGCCCTCGGATGACCCTGGGTTCCCGTGTGCGGCCGAGAAGCTGCTCTGATGGTGACAGAATGTCCCTTGCTGTTGATTTGGATGCCTGCCTCGTCCCCAGCATTGCTAGGGGCTTACCTGATGCCCTGGCCCCCAGGCTCATGGCCCCCCCCAGCCTTCCCCACCAAGGTTCTCCACTTCCTTTTGAATCTGTTCGTGTCTTCCTGGCCTCGCGGATTTACTTTCCTTTGTAGACATCACTCCCATCGGCCTCATGTTTTTCCCCTTGTTTTCCAGGCTCTTCAGAGTAACCTGAGGTATTCCTTGTTGCCGAGACGGCTCCTGATCAGCAAGAGATTAGCCCAGTGCCTCCATCCTGCGTTGCCCAGTGGTGTGCACCTAAAAGCCCTAGAAACCTATGAGATCATCTTCAAAATCGTGGGGACCAAATGGCTGGCCAAGGATTTGTTTCTGTACAGGTAGAGTAGCTTCCCCACCAGATTCCTTTCTCATTACCGAAGCGATCCATTTTTCAGTTCACGAGGTTAGAAAATGACAAGCAAAATGGGGAGTGGTAGGCAGCAGTTCATCCTCAAGGCGTCAGCAGGAGATGGCCAGGGCTCCCCTTCGGAGCACGTGCTCCCAGGCCTCTTCGTAAGGGTGTCTCAAGTGGGCATGTAGCGTGCGGACCGCCTGGATGTCCGCTTTTTGCTGGACAGCACATTGTGACCATCCCGTGACAAGTGAGCGGCTCCGTCCCTAGTGTAAATGGCTCGCTGGCTGCTTTTGAAAATCCCCTTTGGGGGCCCCTGGGTGGCTCAGTCCATTGAGCGTCCGACTTCTGTTCAGGTCACGATCTCGCAGTTCATGAGTTCAAGCCCCCCACATCAGGCTCACTGCCATCAGCCTGTCAGTGCAGGACCCGCTTTAGATCCTGTCCTCTTCTCTTTGCCCCTCCCCCACATGCGCTCTGCCCCAAACAAAACACATATATATTTTAAAAATAATAAAGCAATGCAAATCCCCCTGGGCTGGGTGATTGTGCCAAATGTCCGATTTGGTGTCTCATGTGTCCCCCCCCGCCCCCCCTTTTCTCTTTCCCAAAGCTATGGGTTGTTTCCTCTTCTGGCGAACGCGGCCATGTCGGTAAGGCCCGTGCTGCTTGGCCTGTACGAGAAATACTTTCTCCCACTGCAGAAGCTTCTCCTGCCCAGTCTCCAGGCCTTCATCGTGGGCCTGCTGCCTGGCCTGGAGGAGGGTTCGGAGATCTATGACAGGTGGGTCCTTTCCAGGGCTGAGGGCGACACAGCTGCCGGGGTAGGGGTGGGGGGCCGGGAAAGGGGGGCTGCTGCACAGGGGCTGCTGCTGTGTAAGAGGCAGGGACAGGTGTGGAAGTCGGGGTGATGCTTTCCAGTGCCGTGGTGGTCTCTGCTTCACCAAGCGCTGTGTTCTCCTGAGAGCCGCCTCCAGTGACAGGTGAGAGTCAGAAGGTGAGGGGTTCCCCAGAGTCACACAGTCAGTGAGTGGCAGAGCTGGGATTCTGAGCCGCAGAGGTCAGATCCCGAAGTCTTCCTGCTTCCTGTGACACGAGGCGGCCCCTGAATGGAAACGGAGCCACGCTTCGTCGCTGGGCTGGGGCTCGAGAAGGCGAGCGGAGCAGAATGCTCGACGCCGCTCGGCAGCGCTTCGGGGAGGCGCGTAAAGCTGTCATGCATAAAAGTCTCGGAGGGCTTGTTTTGCTCACACTTAGGAGCAGAAGAAGGCGTGTGTCCATTCAGACTCGGGTATACACCGTGTCCCGTTTCTCTGAGTAACTATCACATAAGAACTCACTTCCATCGGATCAGCGTCCTGAGTGATCACTGGGATTAATGGGCTCTTTTAAGAGCCCACGTGCGGCCTGACTGGGAGGTTCAGAAACCTTTGTGCTTGCAGAAATTTCCGTGTGATTACACAACGCGCTCTCCAGATTTGCCCCTGCCGAGGCCCCTGCCACACCACCTTCGTCATGGCTGTGACTGGGGGTGCGGCGGCTGGGGTGGAATCAAGGAATCCATCCAAGGTCTGTTTGCTGTGCTCCCCAAAATTCAGAGAGACCAGATCCTTAGAATGGTTTGGGGGATTGTGGCTAGTGGCTAATGGCTAAGGGTGCATTTAAGACATGAGTATTTGTAGTGGAATTTGACAAACCTAACCAAAATTTGCACTTGGAACCCTTCAGGCTTTCACAGAGAGCAGGTGGTGGCCTCCCACTTCCCAGCAGAGAGCCCCCCTTGCCGTGGGTCTGGTCAATAGGACCCACTTCCTCAGGAGGCAGAGTCTGTGTCTCTGCCGTGTTGAGCCGGTGACCCCTCGCAGGATCGGTAGGTGGGTGGCGGTAATAAAAGGAAGGTCATGTAGGGGTCGGCGAGAGGTCCCTTGCCAGATCTGTCTCTTGACTCCTAGTTCAGACTTTTTCTAGAAGTTCTGGCCCATTCATGTTTTCCAAACAGATATGTGTATGTTCACATGTGCGTATGTAAATGTTTTTTCTATCATCTGACAGATGAACACATCAGTTCCCTAAATGTGTTGTGGGTTGTTTTTTTTTTTTTTTTTATAAATCTGGAAGAATGAATCACACCAGAAGAGTGTAAATCATTGGGGTGTTTTTGCATGTTCTCTTAGTTGATCAATGAGGGTTCATTTGAACAGTTGCTAAAGTTGCTTAACATAGATTTTTGTGTGTGTGGTTTCTTGACATCGAACCAAGAGCTGAGTAGAGCTGCATGAGTCACTGGGTAGATGGAGCCATGACAGAAAACCAGGTCAAGTGTCTGCAGCACGACGCCTTTTGTTTTCGCTCTCCAAGGTGGATGCTGGGCGAGGGTTCTAGAATCTCTGAGTGGGTATGCGTGAGCACAGTCACGGGATGGCTGCGCCAGAGTCTTTGGTCTCTGTATCCATGTGAGTTTGAGAGAAGTCGTCAACTTTCTCCCCCTGTGTGCTCTGGAGCCGCGTCGAACACCCCCAGACGCTGTGCAGAAACAGGGAAGGGAGGGTCGGTGGGGGTCCTGATGTCCCGTTGGTGACGTGCAGAGGGCTGAGTTGGGCCGGGGCTGTTGCCTGCAGGGTGACTCACGAGTTTCATGGAGGCGGAGACTTCCTGGCCAGTGTTAGGACTTATTATTCACACTGGCTTTCCAACCCGCGTGCCTGCAGACTGCCGGCCAGAGCTCCTCTTCCGAAGTGCCTGCGAGGGGCTCACTCTTCTCGTGTGACTCTTGGTTTCAGCTCAGGTCCTGATCTCATGGTTGGTTGTCTGACTCTTGGTTTCAGCTCTGGTCCTGATCTCATGGTTTGTGAGTTCAAGCCCCGAGTCCGGCCCCGATTCATTCTGTCTCCTCTTTGCCCCTTCCCCACTTGTGTGCACATTGTCTCTCAAAATAAATAAAATTAAATTAAAATAGCCTGTGAAATAGCTTCATAGTTATGTTTTGCTGCACTGAGAAAACAAGTATACTGTTCAGAGAAAAATCTAGAACTCCTGAGGAAATGGAGGAAAGGTGAATATTGTCAGAGGTTTGTAAGCAAGCAAAAACTGCTTGCCAGAGATTTTCATGTAAGTTAGTGGTTCTCAGCTGGGGTGATTAGTGTCCCCCACGGACACTTGGCCTCATTTTTGGCTCTTACCACTGGGGTGGGGAGGGTGTTACTGGCATCTAGTACCAAACATCCTGCAGTGACATAGCTGTCCCCGCAGTGAAGTCTTACCTGCCTCAAAGCCCACCGTGTCAGGGTTGAGAAAGCCTGACTTAAAGGGTACTCGAAATGTATTTCTTGACCTTTCTTTTGTCGATTCCGGGCACCATGGTGATTGGCTCTGCAGGGTCTAGAATTTTCTTCCTCCTCTGGGGTGGTGCCGGACGCTTTTGTCACCGTTGTGTTCGTTCCGATAGCCACACTCCACTCTTTCCTCTGTGGCAGGTTGGCTTTTCATGACTGTCCCCTGGACAGGTGGCGAGTTGGGAAAGGCTTGGGGCTGATGGCAAACAGCCCGCGTCACTGGCTGTCTGTTGAACAGTGGAGCGAATGCTGTGCTGTCGGAGTGAGCGTGTGTTCGCAGGAGGCTTGAGAGCGGCAGGAGGCACGGGAATGGGGGGGCCCGGAGGCTGCTTTGGTGGCCGATTGGATCTGAATAGAAAACACTTGAGTCCCAGGCTCTAGACTGTGTGTGCTAATTTCACATCTGAGAGGATAGGAGTGATCCATACTTGATAGAGAGTTGTTTTTTGTTTTTTTTTTATATAAAACTTATTTATTTTGAGAGAGAGAGAAGGAGAGACCGAAGCCCAAGCAGGCTCCACCATGTCAGCACAGAGCCTGACATGGGGCTCAGTCTCACAAAGGTTGAGATCATGACCTGAGCAGAGATCAAGAGGCTTCATCGACTGAGCCCCTAGGCGCCCCTGAGGGTTACTTGACTTTTAGCCCAGTTATCTTGCCCTTCACTTTAACCCCCCTTAGCAAAGTCTTATCTCAGTTGCCCTTTTTTGAACTACAGTAGTATTTAAGTTTTTAATGTCTATTATAAATATTTTTAGGGTAAAATGAGACCTAAGCTGCATTTCCCCAGTAGACGCAACAAGCCAGCGCCCTCTGAGTCCTGAAGAAGGGATAGCGTAGGTGGCACTTCCCAGGGTGCTGGCCAGTTGAACCCTCTGTGGAACAGCTGTGGTCAGGGTTCCGTGGAACCGACTTTGGGAATACACGGTTCCAGCAAAGGGGGATGCAATGTCAGCATGCGCACTGCAGTGTCTGTGGTGGGCTTTATCTAAGCATCAGCCGCCCCCCGAGAGTGGTCCTGGAGAGAGGGGAGCTCTCCAGGGTTTTCAAAGATAATCTCCTGCCGGAGGGATCTCTCGGGAGCCCCAGACCGGCCGCATGCCCGACCCGCTGCAGCCGTCTCACAGCTGGGCGGGATGAGCTCCATTTGCTTGCTCAGCCTCCACGGAAGACTAGTCACTATCGTCAGCCACTAAACCATTCTGGTGCTTTTCCTAAACACTTGGCTGTTACTCATGCCTCCTTGGTTTCGTTTTTTTCTGTGAAGGTGATACTGTGCATCATTTGCACAGTAAAAATTCAAGTATTTTATGAGACTAAAAGGTTCAGACTAGTTTTATTTTTATTTATTATTTTTTTAAGATTTTATTTTTAAGTAATTTCCACACCCAACAAGGGGCTCAGACTCACAACCCCAAGATCGAGAGTCGCGTGCTGTACAGACTGAGCCAGCCAGGCGCCCCAGACTAGTCTGAAGAACAAAAATTCACTGTTAGTAAGAAGAGGTGGTAGATAATGTCCTGTGTGAAATGTCTTTGTGAATCCTGAACTGATTATTGACAAGTCAGCTGAAGGTGATTCAGGGTCGCAATAAAAGGGAAAGAGTGACACTCCTCCCCCAAAGCTTCTGGGTGCCAGCTGTGTGGTGGACAGTCATCTGGACGCTAGGGACGCGCCAGCCAGCAGAGCGGGTGGTGATGGGTGGGAGGTGGTGGCTCTGCTCTCCAGTCATGGTCCGGGTGTCTCCAGCTCTTATCTGTGTCTCAGGGCCACAAGCTAACATGCCCAGAGGGCAGACTCGTCCTCGGGACCCCTGCCAGGAAGCAGACACAGGATTTGGACAGCACAGGCCTGACCCCGGGAAACCTGGGCAGGCTACTGCGTTACACTGGACGACCACTTCTGTGATTTTTTTGTCCATCATCTTTGCCAGGAGGAAACCTGAGAGGTGGAATTCTTTTGGATCTTGAGTTGCTTAGCTCATTAAGTGAAAGTGCATTGTGGGAATTCACCTCCATCTACTGACAGGTGCCGTCATCGGCCCCGGGAGCTGCTCTCACAGTTGACAGGGAAGGGGTCCTAGTCAGCTGCAGGCATGCCACCGAGCGGAGAAGGGCCTAGCCTTAGTCAGTATACATGGAAAAATAAGCCCGGACCTGCTGAGGACCCTGCTTCTCTTCAAGGGTATACATGGAGTTGCTGATGTCCCGTCACGGGAGAGAGGCCCAGATAGAGATAAGAGACAAAGAAATGTCACACATCAGCAGGAGAGCGTCCCAGAGCAGGACTCAGCGAAGGGGGTGCTGTGGGCAGAGTGACAGGCCTTATGGGATTTGCACTGAGCAGGAGGCCCAGGGGAATTTTGTCCTAAAGTCAGATGCCACTTGGCTCTGCTCAGGTCAAGGACTATCTTTATCATTACTTAAGTCTCAGTCAGTGGAACTGACCTTTTATTTTTTTGTTTGACACGTTAACGAGAGTGGCTGCTGTCATCTCCTTTCTGGTGGTGGGCCCGCCCACCCGCCGGTCCTGCAGCATCAGGGTCCACGGATGGATCTCTGAGCCATGGTGCCACCACCAGTCAGACACTTCCTGTTGGCCAAGAAGCTGTGCCTCTCAGTGACATGTTTGTTTTAGCAAATTCAGTTTTGGTGACAGATGGACAGAACAGAAAGGCAAGAGGCAGCAGCCTCTCAGAATCATGAAGAAATGGTCCCACGGCCAGGGGCGGGCAAGCAGGGACAGTTGGTACCGGGAGACATGGACGCCTGGGACCGAGCCCTTACCTTCCCTAACGTCTTGTCCACAGAACAGATGCTCTGCTCCTGAGGCTGTCCCTGGTGGTCGGCAAGGAGGCGTTCTACGCTGCCCTCTGGGGGAGTGTCCTGGTGAGCCCCGCCATCCGCCTTCCCGCCTCGCTGTTCGTGGTTGGCCACATCAGCAGGGACTCACCTGGCAAGGACCAGAAGTACATGCTGGGGACGGATTACCAGCTCACGGTGGGTGCCTGCTCCTCCAGAGGGGGCAGCGGGGCATTCAGGGCCCGGCTTCCTGGGGCCACAGGCCGTCGTGGGGGCTGCGGAGGGGTGTCGAAGAACGGCAGGCAAAGGGAGGCGTTGTGAGCTTCAGAGTATGTGCGCTCTGCCGCTGAGCAAAATGAGGAGGCGTCAGCACCCACGGTGAAGCCCGGGTGGCAGTATTTGTTTTCTTTTTCTTTTTAAACATTTATTTATTTTTAAGAGACAGAGAGAGACACATCATGAGCAGGGGAGGGGCAGATAATGAGGGAGATACAGAATCAGAAGCAGGCTCCAGGCTCTGAGCTAGCTGTCGGCACAGAGCCCGATGCGGGGCTCGAACCCACAAACTGTGAGATCATGACCTGAGCTGAAATCAGACGCCCAACCGACTGAGCCACCCAGACGCCCGCGTTGTTTGTTTTCAACACACATGTAAACGATTCACATACTCCAACAAGTACTTGCACCTGAGGAGGGCCCTTCAGGAGGCAGTTGGCTGTGGCAGTGCTCCGAGGCCTCATTTCCTCCCTGGCCCGCGTCCCACTGCACGCTGTGCACGCGTCAGGCTCCCGCTTCCTCCAGCCACTCTCTCTGTTCCTGCCGTCATCCTCTCCTCTGGCTGCCCTCAGACCTAGATTGTCAGGGTTCTTCCTGTGGCCGTCCCCAGGTCCTTTGGAGAGCCACTTTCCTGACAAGGCTGTCGGTTCCCATGACCTTCCCAGATCTTTTCTCTTTTCCCCAAACTTACCTCTTGTGTGTCTGATGGCCTGCAGTCTGTCGCCACCTAGTGGTAAAACCGACCGCTTTGTCCGTTTCACTTCTCCGCTTCTTTCAGCTTCTGATCCTTGCTCTGGACCACATCATCTGTCATCTTCTGACTGGCTGCTCCCCTCCCCATCCTCTGCCCGTCCAGGTTTTTTGTTTTTTTTTTGTTTTGTTTTGTTTTTACTGCTCTTAGCACTTTGCTTTGCTGAAGCATAGCTTTGCTCATATCCATACTGTGCTTGAAAAATACCTGGCTTCCTCCTGCCTACAGATAAAGTCCAAACTCGAGAGTATTTTAAGTTCACCCCCAACCCGCCAGTGTCTCAGTCTCCCTTCAGGCCCTCTGCACCCCCTGAACTGACTGCCCGGCCTGGCCTGCAGGTCTGTGATGCCACGTCCCTGCTCGTTGCACTCAGCCCCACCCCTTCTCCCCAGGCCTCTCAGTGCAGGCCCGCCCTGACCTTCCTGCTCAGCTTTCCTACAGAGCTCCGATGGGTTCCCTCCTCCCTTCCAAATTCTCATAGCTTTCTGTTAGCATTTCTCTTACTGCTCCTCTCAACTGGTAGGCATCTCTCTCGTGTATCTCTGTACTTGGAAAAGACACACAGAGTGTGGATTGAATTGGTTTAGGATCCATGTAACTGCATGGAGTTTCGGGTTAGTCAAAAGTTCCTACTGGAACCTACCGACATTCCTTTCTCGGATCCGAGAACTGGAGGTCTTAGAAGCTGACCAGGCCTCTCGAGCTCTCAGACGGAACGTGAGAGAACTTCAGCGGACCTGCCGTCCGATGTCACACTGGTTACGGCCTCCTTGGGAGCTTCCCGGGCATGCCCTGCATTTGTCTCGTACGTGCAGGGGCAGGGGCAGGCCAAAGGAAGAGGCAGGCGCTCCGGATCGGTGGGTGGTCAGTTCACCAAGCCAGGCAGGGAGCCTGTTCACGAGGCTTGTCTTGGGCGCCACAGGGCAGGCAGATGCGTGAAGGCTTAGGCGGAGGCCTTGCCTGGGTCCGGTCACCTAGGCGGTGCAGGTGCCGTCAGTGCCACACCACCGTCTCAAGGCCACGTGCCTCAGGCGGCTTCTGGGAGCAGGGCAGGCAAGCAGAACGCACACTCCCGGGTCAGAGGAGGCGAGGAGCATCCAGCTCACCGGTCAACCAAGTCACGTTCCCTCAATGACCTCTTCCGACACACACTGCCCCTCAGGGTCCAGAGCCCGAGCCCACATTGCCACATTCCCGCCTTACTGTTGCATACTCCACGTGATTTAACACAGCGGTTTCCAGGTTCCCAGGAGAAGTGGAGTTCATTTATGTGAGCGTGAAGGGTAGCTGCACACGATGTCGGACGTCTCGGGGATGACACGTCCCTGCTGTGTGACCATTCACAGATAAAGTCCCTGTGTGCATCGCTGTTGGACTCCAACGTTCTGGTGCAGAGAAATAATCTGGAAATTGTTCTGTTCTTCTTTCCATTCTATACGTGTCTGGTAAGTCGTTTGCGTTCTCCCAGGGCAGTCCCGCATATTTCCCGAGGGCGGGGGGGGGGGCGCAGGTGGGATAGATCCAGGCAGCCTCACGGCAGCCACTTTGTGCTCCCCATTTGCTTCCAGCCGGCTAAAGCGTCCTTGTTCATTTTTGTGAGCGTGGTGTTTCTGGAGCAAAAACTGAGTAGCGTCTGTCCGTGGGCCTCGTGAAGAACCAAACCCCTTTTGAGAACTACCTTTTTAAGATCAAGCTTTGTTGACCCGAAAGGAAGGGCCACATTCAGAGAGCCGATGATCTTTCTTGGTCCCTGTGCAGTCAAGTTTTCTCTGTCCTCCAACAGGATTCCAGTGAGAGAGCCATTCCCCTGCCCAGATCCGACGTCGTGCACATCCTGTCCGCCGCCACCCAGACCCTCCTGAGAAGAGATATGTCCCTAAACAGAAGACTTTACGCGTGGCTACTAGGTACTGAGCGGTGTATGTGAATTGAAAGCCAGAGTTAACATGACCCCTTATAGTGCTGGTTTTTGGATCCAGTTTCCATCTCGGTGATGTGTTTCTGAATCATGAAGTGTGGAGAGAGGGCGCACTGACTGAACGCGCCACTGGGCAGTTGAGTTCTGCCTACGCTGTAGCTTTGCTAATGTCGCAGCTATGACACAAAAAACAGGGAAATAAATGGGATTTTGTTTTTATTTTAGAGAGAGATTGAGAGAGTGTTCATAAATGGGGTGGGGGAGAGAGAGGGAGAGAGAGAGAGAGAGAGAGAGGATCTTAAGCAAGCTCCATGCTCAGTGCAGAGCCCGATGTGGGGCTCCATCTCATGACCCTGGGATCATGACCTGAGGCAAAAGCAAGAGTTGGATGCTCAACAGACTGAGCCACCCAGGTGCCCCTAAATGGGATATTTAAAATGCTCACTGAATTGCATTTTAAGAAGCTTGAAATTGCACAAAACCTCGTAGTTAAACCTTCTCCAAGTGGAAGCCAGTTGCTATAAAGAAGTTTCCAGGGTTTGAGGGGTGTGAGAGGAAACCCACAGACGGTGTGCTATGGATGGAAATGTGTGTGGTATTGACCTAAGGTTTTGGAAGACATTTGGCTAACGGGGGGGGGGGGGGTAGCGTGAGAACCCTGGCCCGGGTCTCAGTGCACAGCCCACACACTTGTAGAAGAGCCCCTGAAGGTTGGCTGGAAGGCCTCACGGGGACAGAGTTCAGGAAATCCTGAATTTTATAACCCTGCATGTTCGTGTGCCTGAACCCAGGGGGCATACAAAGCAACCACGGAAGGATTCCACAGCCTTTTTTTTTTAAGACTTTATGATTTTAGAGCAGTTTCAGGTTCACATCAAAATCAAGAGGAAGGTACACAGAGTTCCCAGCTCACCCCCCATCCCCCAGAGTGGCACATTTGTCACAGTCAATGAACTGGTGCTGGCACGTTGTCACCCAGCGTCTGTGGCTCCCACCAGGGCTCACTCGCGGTGGCGTGCATTCCGTGGGCGTGGACACGTGGTGTCAGGTCACGTGGCCCCCTGCGCAGTGGCACACAGAGTGGTTTTGCTGCCCTAAAGGCAGAGGAGATCCTCTGCCTCTCCTCAGCTACACCCCTCAACATACGGGTCTCCTCACACCAAAGTCAGGAAGTTCTCTGAACCCTCTCTTCCCTCCCTTCTCCCTAGTTACAGAGCTTCCAGAACCCATTGCATGAAGCGTATGAAGGATTTCAAGAAGAATATTTATAGACTCCTTAAGCATTTTTATCAAAGGATGATTTTGCTAAATGCTCAGTTCCCTCCTATTTGGCCTTAACTTGCTGCATATAGAGAGCACTCAGGATCCAAGTTCAGTGCTGGCTCCGACCTGTTAGCCTCCGCCCCAGAGTCCATGCTCCCAATACCACGAGATACCTTTCCTTGCCCTGAAGGCTCGAAGACTTACCCAGAGCTCAATACAAGGGCATGCAGAGAACAGCTTGATTTCACATACTGCCGTACAAACACTGGTTTTTAAAAATGATCCTCGTTCCATTAGGTCCTTGTAATCAGACTTGTCCAAGACGATCAGGCTGAACTCTTGGGACAAACTAAATTGACCTCTGTTGAGATGGAATCCTTAGCACACCAATTTTTTAATTTTTTGGGTGAGAAGAAGAAAATGTGGCTTAGTCTCACTAGATTGGGATTTGGTTTTCTGTTGGAGGTATTCTTTTTTCAAAAGCACCAGCATGAGACCTTTACACAACGTTGTGTACCTTACAATTATAGATCTTGTTACAGCTCATGGTCCTTGTTCTCTTACAGGTTCAGATATTAAAGGAAATACCATTGTGCCAGAATCCGAACTCTCAAATTCTTACGAAGACCAGTCCTCATATTTTTTTGAAAAGTATTCTAAGGATCTTTTAGTTGAGGTAAATGAGCCTTTCTGGAAAATAGATCCCAATCAGAGCATTCCTGATCATGATTCCTCCCTGGATATATTTGTAGGACCTCAAAGAAGGCGTTGGGCGTTGGCTGGATATATGGTTGGGAAAGTTCTGTGGGTGTCTATTTCATGCCCTGTGACTGGATTTCTTTCTGTCCCAGTGTACTTAAATTTAGAAAAACCAATAACGTCATACTGTGCTTAAAATGAGAAAAGCACCTAAAGTTAGAAAAACCAATCATGTCATACTTTGCTACCATGTCGTACAAATATCCTAACATGTGGCTTTTTGGAAAAAAACAAAGGGTCTAGCGGAGATACTGCACCAGAAGTTCCCGGATGCTGACACAGAGGAGCGCCACCACGCGTACCTGAAGCCTTTCCGCATCATCGTCAGTCTGCTGGACAAGCCCGAAATAGGTAAGGTTAGAAATGCAGTTACCGGGCGCCTGGGGGGGCTCAGGCGGTCAGGCATCTGATCTTGATACTGGCTCAGCTCATGATTCCAGGGTCATGGGACCGAGCCCAGTGCTGGGCTCTGCACCGAGCATGGAGGCTGCTTGGGATTCTCTTTTCTTCTTTCTCTGCCCCTCCCCCACACTCGGGCACACTCTCTCTCTTGGGCACATGGGCTCTCTCGAGAGTAGGCCCAATGTGGATTACCTGTGTTGAAGGAGTTAAATGTGGTGTTATTTTGGATATAACTCAGTCATTGGAATTTCAGAATCTTGAAGCATTTTCGTCACGTTATGTGTTTAGTCATCCTGTCTAGGCACCACTTAAAAGTTTTGCACAATGACGTGGACACTTTTATTAAAAAACACCTTGGAGCTCCTGTTCACGTCTGGTGTGTGCCTAACAGCACGTATGGTACTGATCTTGTGAGAATGTTTCTTCAATCAAATATCGTGCTTCAGATGAACTTTGATTTTATCTTCAAGTGAGGAGGGGACCCTCCTCCATCTTTTTGCCTCATGACCCAGGGAAAGCCGTGTGGGCCTCCGTCTGTTCCTCTGCCGAATGAACGGGACTCCACTTCCTGTCGGGTCTGCTCTTGCACACTGTGGTCCTGAGTGTCGGCTAAAAAGCCAGTGACCTTCTGTCCCTTGCTTAAAGAATAGAAATTGCCCTGATCTCCATTCACGGTAAGATCTTCACGTCCTGTCACTTGAGCGCCATAATAGGTCCCCGTCTCCTCTGTGACATTTGAGTGGCATCATCTCAGCACCTGGGTTTCGCACACCACCTGCTGGCTCTTTGCAGAGGACAAGAGGCGAGGGCGACAGTGAGGGCCCTTCTCCCTCTGGTCTCGGCTGGCAGGATGGGGACCCTTCCTTTGTTCACTCACAGTGGGCCCTGGAATTTGCTGGGTGGCAGGGATGGTGCTGGGCTCTAGGGCTGCAGCGGGGAGAAAGGCATCCAGTTCAGCTGAACGGAAGGGAGGTTCAGGTCCTCGTGGGATCCTGCTGCTGCTAACAACAGCTGACGTTTTGTGAGCAGTTTATTTTTCTACGAAGTGGTCTGTATGCAACATGGAAGGTACATCTCCGTACACACCCCCTTGCCTCCAGCGACCCTGAGGAGGAGCTTCTTACCACACCCGTCTCACAGATGGAGATACTAAGGCTGAGCAAGGGAAAGTGGTTTCCCAGAGGCCGCCCAGGGACTGAGATGGAAACACGGTCTGTTTGACTCTAGAGCCTGAGCTCTCTGGCAGGACGCCACTGCTCCCCTGCTTCTACTCAGACCTCTCCCTCACCCCTGCCCCGGCCCCAAGCCGCCCGCTCACATAACATGGATGACCTCGTACCTGGTGACGTGCACGGCTCTCTAGCTGCTCTTAACCAAAGTCAGAGCATGAGGCCTTTGTCCCTCCAAGCTCTGGCCTAAGGTGCCTGTGCATTGTGCCCTTCCCCCAGCCCGCCCCTCCCCTGCAGCCACAGTCAGCCACCGTCAGCCACCGATGGCTCCAGTAGATTTTCCTCTTAGTGCGGAAGAGTCAGGAATTCATCTAACAACTGAAATGAGCTGTAGAAGTATATTGGGAGTCTACTGTGGAACTTGGGGAAATATTCAAAGAAGAAAACATAACTGCATTTTGTAGGATGTGTGTTCTTTCTCGAGACGCCGCACCTTGGTGGGCCAAGTGAGACCTTGCTGCCAGCTTGGGCTCCGGCTCCCAGTTTCCAGAAGGGGATGGAATGGCAGGTCCTGTGCAGTCACTGCAGTCTAATTTCCTCTCTCTGTTAATCTAGCTGTCCTAGGAAGGCATGCTTGAGGGGCACAGGGGCGGCTTCGTAGAAGCGGAGCCGGGAGGCACAGGCGGTCATTCCCCTGCTGCCAGGCTTCAGCTGCTGCCTCGTTTTCTCCTGGAATCATGGCAGCAAACTTAGCTTCGTTTGTCAAAAGCGTTCAGCACTTTTTTCTTTTTTTTAATTAATTAATTTATTTTGAGAGAGGCAGAGACAGCATGAGTGGGGGAGGGGCAGAGAGTGAGGGAGACAGAGAATCCCAAGCAGGCTCTGCACCGTCAGCGCAGAGTCCGATGCGGGGCTCGAACCCATGAAACCATGAGATGATGATGACGGAACCGAAACCCAGTATCCGCCGCTTAACTGACCTCGCCGCCCAGGCGCCGCAAAAGCATTCGACGTTCTTGTATGTGGGTAGAATATACATGGGGCTGGTCATCAAAGACGTGTTCTCAGAAAAGAAGGAAAGTTTTCTCAGAGGCCCGTTTTTGTCTTTGTGGAAAAGCAGCATAAAAGATTAATCTGCTGGTTGCTTTTCCCAGAGGCACGCTGACCGAGCTTTCATCTTCTCTGAATCCATGCCAGGCTCCCCGGGCACACTTGGGTGAGAGGCCGCTCCCTTCACTGCCTGGCAGCTGCTGGCCGTGGAGCAGAAATGTCCAGCACCTTCCACCTGCCTTACTGACAGCAGCGTTGCTCGAACCTGCAGCGGGCTGTGCCATTTTAATAAGCTTTTCCAGAGCGGTGTCATTTATTTTGTGGGGTTCTGGCTCATGATTAAAAGAATTTAGTGGGGCAGCTGGCTGGCTCAGAGGATAGAGAGTGCGACTGTTGATGTCGGGGTCATGAGTTCGAGCCCCTTTTTGTGCTTGAGACTACTTTTAAAAAATTAAAGCAAAAATTAAAAATGTAAAAAAAATTGTTAAAACTTTAAGATAAGAACGTTGTGCTACTCTGTTGGTATTATGCCGAATAACGTCTCTGGCCAAGCAGTTTATGCACACTTAGGCACACCGAGAGTACGCCCTGCTCCGTCAGGCAGAATCGGGCGTGGCAGGCTACTTAACCTCTCTGCCTCTGTCCCCTCCTGTCGCCGCTGCGGCTGTGTGGCGCCCGGAGGCGCGGCTCTTGTGAGGACGGAGTGAGTTAATACTGCCGCGTGCCCAGAGCCCTGTCCAGCCCACAGCGTGCGCAGCAGAAATGCCGCTGTTTTCACAAATGTTACTCCGCCAGCTGAGGTCGCCATTCTCAAGCTAAAGTGCCTGAGCATTTTAGAGTCTAAAACTGTGTGTGCAGTTAGTCTCTGTTTCATGCGTAGGCCATTTATCGATTTGAATGTGGATTGTTAACCTCTCTCTGTTTTCTTCTTCATTGCAGGGCCTCGAGTGGTCGGGAACTTGTTCCTTGAAGTCATCCGGGCCTTTTATTCTTACTGCAGAGACGCTCTCGGCTCTGATCTTAAACTCAGCTACACCCAGAGTGGAAACTCACTCACAAGGTATGGGTTTGGCCTCCAGCTGCGCACCCCTTGCTCCGCCCCATGCTGCTCATCTTCCCTCCCTGCTGTGTGTTATACGGTGCGTGAGGCTGGAAACGTGGACCTGCAAGGGACCGTGCCACTCGTTAAGATAACCTGTGCTCTTGAGTCCGTCACCGTGAATGGACGGTTCCCTGTTGAATACCATGAAGGGTTTTGTTTTCTTTTTAACATTTATTCATTTTTGAGAGAGAGAGAGCAAGAGTGAGCAAGTGAGCATGAGCGGGTGAGGGGCAGAGAGAGGAGACACAGAATCTGCAGCAGCCTCCAGGCTCCGAGCTGTTAGCACAGAGCCCAACGCGGGGCTCGGACCCACGAACCATGAGATCATGACCTGAGCCAAAGTTGGCCACTCAACGGACTGAGCCACCCAGGTGCCCCAACCGTGAAGAGTTTAAAAGGCGTGGAGCTAGTGTCCACCCAGCCTGGGACATACAAACCGTATTTACAGAGCTAGTAGGAAAGCTATTGCAGAGCACCTGGATCTGGTGTGTCCACACGGTGACTTACAGGAGGACCGCAGGAGGAGGGTGAGGTTGGGAAGTGGAACCAGTGGCAGAGGGGAGGGCCAGGCAAGGGCATGCTGAGGGCGGATGTGGCAGGACCCCTAAGGCAGAGCAGGTGGGGTTCAGGACACAGCACACACGTTGCCTTGGACGATGTAGTTCTCTCCCAACCCTGGGGGGTTTTTTTTTTTTGGTTCCTTTTAAGATAGTGCAGTGTCTTCCTTTTTACTTTGTTACTATTTTTTAATGTTTTTGAGAGAGTGAGAGTGAGTGCACAAATAAGCCAGGGAGGGGCAGAGAGGGAGGGAGAGAGAATCCCAAGCAGGCTCCAGACCCCAGTGCAGCACTCAATCCCTTGAGATCATGATCTGAGCCAAAACCAAAAGTAAGACACTTAACTGACTGAGCCACCAGGCGCCCCTTACTTTATTCTTGGTGTCATTTCCTTCTGCCCAAATCAGCATTGAGTATGTTGAAATTTTGAGTCTATTTGAGGATTCCTCTGGGTTCTTCATTGCAAAGGTACCAAGAGTTCTGAGTGTTTGCTCTTTTCTCCCAGAATTAATTGTTTTTCTAAATATGAAAGTAATACAGGCTTTTTGTGGAATATACCAATACTTGAAGATATCAAAGATATCACCCATAATCCACCGCCCTTGAGAGAAAAACATAAAACATTTTCATTTCTTTCCAGACTTTGAAAGCATACGTCAATGTACAGATGTCTTTCATTTTGAAGCTATTTAGTTGCCTGTTTCTTTTTTAAATGTAAGTTATGAGTATCTCTTCTCTCTCCTGCAATGGAATACAATGGTTGCCCTCAGTTCCTCAGTAAGGATTGATCAGTTATTTAAATAAATCCTGACCAATTGACCAGTCTCCTGCTGATTGACTTGTAAGTGGCTTCTAATTTTTCAATATTTTTAAATGGCCTTGCAAGGTTATCCTCATGTATGTTGCTTTGGATGCCTCTGCAAGGATTTCTGTAGGGTAAATCCCTAGAATAAATTTTCTGAGCTGTAGAAGATGCAAATCTAAATTCTAGCCAAATTTCCCACCCAAATGGGTGTACCATGTTATTTAACCAACAGACTAGCTCATGACCCACACCTGGACTCAAACTGTTTTCTCTATCAGATTCTTTTGACAACAACTCTGACACTTCTTTCTTTTTTATTTTTTTAATGTTTGTTTATTTGAGAGAGAGAGAGAGAGACACAGAGCACGAGTAGCAGAGGGGCAGAGAGAGAGGGAGACACAGAATCTGAAGCAGGCTCCAGGCTCTGAGCCGTCAGCACAGAGCCTGATGCGGGGCTCGAACTCACAGACCATGAGAACATGACCTGAGCCAAAGTCAGACATCTGACCAACTGAGCCACCCAGGCGCCCCTCTGACACTTCTTTCTAAGAGACTGTGTCAGTATAAATATTGTTTAGGATGGCATCATGCAAACTCTTTCCAGTTACAGGACAATAACATTTTTCCTTTCTTAGGATTTGTCCATCTGTCTAGAAACACGGAAACGAATTACAGTTTTTCAGACCAGTGTTCTCGTAATGGAGGGTTTCTCCTGGGCCATAGTTATGAGCCTCTACCTTCCCTTACAGTGCAATAAAAGAAAACAGAAATGCCTCAGAGATTGTTAAAACGGTGAATTTGCTGATCACTTCCCTAAACACAGACTTTCTCTGGGATTATATGACGAGGTGCTTTGAGAACTGCTTTAGGTAAGTGTCTGGTTCGGGCTTGTGGAATGTTCCAGAAGGACTGGAAGCTCTTGTGGTTTCATAGCTGCTTTTTGTGGCTCAGGGTGGGTGGTCGCTCCTGAGTGCATGGCGGGAAAGAATTCACTTAAAATCTTAGAAGAATAAAAAAACATTGCCATTAAGAAGGTTCCGGTAATCTCTGCCACATAATTCTGAAGCTTTTTAACTAATTCTAACTTGAGACGAAAATCCTCCACATTTTCAAGTTACGTTGACTAAATACTCTTCGCACAGTTCTCCCGGAGGCTGATGTGTTTACAGAGGCTTAGTTCTGTGGCTCTGTGACTAGAGCAAGTGGTCTTGAAATCGTCACCTGAAATTCTTACTGAAATTTTTCCGAAACAGGTCTGATAAAAGCATGTCTTCAGTTGCCATGATCAGCTTTAAGCCACCTTCAGTCTGGTGACTTGCCCCACCTTGACATCGAGGATGGGCCCCTGCTATGGGAACCCGCGAGCCTTTCCTAGGTCCCTCTCCCCACAGCAGGGGGTGCCCTGTGCCCCCACTGTCCCCCGCTGCCCAGCAGCTTAACAGAAGCCTGACTTGTCATTTCCTGTGGGCCCTCCTCTGGCCTCAGAGCCCTACACGCACTCGGGACATTCCGAGAAGCAGGCCCGTGTCTCCGTCAGAGAGCCCGGGCCAGCCACACACAGCCCTCGGGTGGCTGCGCAGCAAGTTTGCGGCAGCTGTGAAGGGACCGCCTCGCTTCCCGGCTGCGCCCACAGCGCAGCTCCGTGTCCCCGGGAGCGGGGGCCCACCAGGCCCTCAGGCCTGTGATGAGTGAATCCACAGGTGACAGCAAGGCCATGTTACACTGAAGTTAGAGTCTGTTTTGTCGGCCTGTTTCCATTTCAGAGTTAACAAGTGTGCGTCCTTTAAAACAAATCAACTACAAAACATTTCAAGTGTAAGAAAACACAAGAAGTAATGCCAGATATACATACACCCATTACTGAAATTATAGTCAACGCTTGGCATTTTTTTTTCAGATTTTTTCTAAGGAATAAAATGTAGCTACCCAGGTGGAACTAACTCCTACCTTCCCAGTACCTTCGCCCCTTCTTACTGGGATTATTAGTGTCCGTCCTGCCTGTGATGATGTCTGTGCATTCTAACAAGTGTGTATCCAGAAATGATAGGTCTCGTGTCTGTCCAGGCTTTACATAAGCAGTGTCAGGGTATATGTAACATTGTGCAGTGTGCTGTTTTGGGGACAGGGGGAGGGGAACAGTCCTTTGGAGAGCTGTCTGTACACAGGGTAACAACACTAGTTTCCTTTTTTTGTTTTTAACTTTTTTTTTACATTTATTTTTGAGAGATAGAGACAGAGCGTGAACAGGGAGGAGCAGGAGCAGGAGACACAGAATCTGAAGCAGGCTCCAGGCTCTGAGCTAGCAGTCTACACAGAGCCTGACGAGGGGCTCAAACCCACGAACTGTGAGATCATGACCTCAGCCAAAGTTGGATGCTCAACCGACTGAGCAACCCAGACGCCCCTAGTTTCAATTTTTCCATTGTTGCAAACAGTACTTTGTCCCGTCTCTATACACACACATCCCTGGAGAGTAGACCCAGAGAACAGTTAGCTAGAGTGTATGTACTTCTTCAAAGACATTCTCTGGCTCAGATAAACTCCAAGTTAACTACATGGTAATTTGCAGTGAAGACCATGAACTCAGGTCGAGCTGTCCCATGAGAGCGAGATGAATCCAAAGTTACTGTTTTGAGAACCAATATTTTTTTTTGCTTAGCTTAGTGTATATTTTCTAACTTAACTATTTAACCAGTCGCCTGCTTCTTTAAAAAGAAGTGTAGAGTTTTATAGCATAAGCAGCCAGCGACAGAGCTGAGCAGTGTGGACCCAGGAGAGTCGGAGCCGCTCAGGTGCACGAACTCCTGGGGCGAACTTGGGAGGAGCTGTGTTGGCCGCTCTCACCGGAAGTGGAACGACTGTGCAGCCCTGGCCGGGCGCCTTCCCCTGGACATGCCTCTCGTGTGGGGCTGGGGAGCTGGCGGTGTTCCGGTGGGTAAAGCCCCGGCTCCGCTGGGCATGGAGCCGGTCCCACCCGCGTGTGAGCTGGTGAAGTTCAGGTCTGCCCAAACCCGTTTTGGAAACCAGCAAATGCAAGACACGGACTAACACTTCTTTGTGTTCGTTTTGGAAAGCTTAATTAATAGAATTACAGAAGCTATCTTTCGTTATGTTTGAAATAGAGTAATGTTATTGGACATCGTAAGAGCTTGAAGTTACCGGAGGAGAAAGAACTGATTTGTTTCTCTTTCCCGTGACTTCTGTAGGTCAGCGAAGCAGAGTTCCACTGCTGGGAGCAGCATCAGCCCTCCCCCGACGGTCTCGGAGCTCTGCACCCTCCTGGTGTTCCTTCTGGACGTTATTCCCCTGGTGAGGCCCCTGGTCATGGAGAAGAGGCTGGGTGCTTAGCTGTTATTTACCCTCTCGTTGGTGGTGTTGGCCTGATGAACCTCAGTGTACTGAAGAGTAATTTTACATAAACCCACAACACTTTTTTGTTCGAATGTTTGTTTATTTTTGAGAGAGAAAGAGCGTGAGTGGAGAAGTGACAGAGAGAGAGACACATAGAATCCAAGGCAGGCTCCAGGCTCCGAGCTGTCAGCACAGAGCCCAATGCGGGGCTCCAACTCCCAAACCGTGAGATCTTGAGCTGAGCCGAAGTTAACCGACTGAGCCACCCAGACACCCACAACACACAGGGGAATGTAGCTGAATGTAACCTCTTATGGCTTTTATGTCTTCTTTAAAAGAGGTCTCAACTTGAAGCCACTTATAAGCCTCCTGACCCAAAGTTAGGTAAAGCAGAGATGAACTGGGCATCATTCTACATTAAAGTTGTTCAGTACTGAGAGTAAATGCATTTCTAGGTAAAATTGGGCACTTGACTAATTTGCTCAAAGGAAGCTAATTTACTTAATATTGAAATAAATGTGGCTAGAAAATACGATAAAGACACTTGAAAAGAGAGGAAGAATGTCCATTGAGTTGTTCTAGATGAAAAAGAAAATATTTTGTTCTCTGATTTGGGAATGAACCTGACACTGACTCATGCTCTTAAAAAAATGGCTTCTAAGGTGCCGTTTTGAGGTGCAATTTTTTTTCTTACCAAACATTGAAAGCCCATTTAAACTCCTGGCTTTTTCCCACAGGAACTTTACTCTGAGGTACAAACCCAGTACCTCCCGCAGGTGCTGGGCTGCCTGGTGCAGCCTCTGGCTGAGGATATGGAGGCTCTGAGCTTACCTGAGCTCACGCATGCCTTGAAGACATGTTTCAAAGTGCTGAGCAAGGTCCAGATGCCACCTTCCTACCTGGACATGGAGCCCACAAGCGGGTGCACGGTACGTGCCTGGAGGAGCGAAAGTGGTTCTCGAGGGAGGCGTATGCCCTCCTGGGAGCAGGGGGGAACTAGGGCTGGTTAGGGGAGGACAAAAGATCGGAGGATGCAAAGGTGTGATATCTAAACTCCGCTTCTAGGGGTTCCGGGGTGGCTCAGTCGATTGAGCATCCAACTTAGGCTCAGGTCATGATCTCACAGTCCATGGGTTTGAGCCCCGTGTCAGTCTCTGTGCTGACAGCTCAGAGTAAGGAGCCTGCTTCAGATTCTTGTGTCTCCCTGTCTCTCTGCCCCTTTTCCACTCACTCTCTGTCTCTCAAAATAAAATAAAGATTCTTCTAAAATCCTCAGACACTTCCCAAAAGCTTTTTAGCATGGAAGTTGATCCCCCCTTCACTTTGTCCACACCCCCCTTGCACTTCCTGCTGTAATGGTTAGCTTCCGTTCACCTTCCAGACCTAGTTATGTGTATGTCTGTTTTTGTGTGATGATGGTGTCTCCTTAAACACGTGAGGGCACCTGGGTGGCTTAGTTGATTAAGCGTCCGGCTTCAGCTCAGGTCATGATCTCACAGTTCATAGGTTCAAGCCCCACATCGGGCTCTGTGCTGACAGCTCAGAGCCTGGAGCCTGCTTCAGATTCTGTGTCTCCCTCTCTCTCTGCCCCTCCCCTGCTCGTCCTGTCTCTTTATCTTTTCCTCAAAAGTAATAAAAACATTTTTAAAACACACCTAAGTGAGACACTAGTTTACTTGGTCTTCAATAACAAGGTACCACCGACTGAGTGACTTATGTGAAAGAAAGTTATTGCCTCACGGTCCTGGAGGCCAGAAGTCCAAGTTCAGGGTTAGGACTTCATCGTCCTTTGAGGGGAGCACTGTCCAACCCGTAACACACCCTGCTCTCTGACTCGCTTTGGTTCCCAAACGGTATTTGAGGACCTCCCTCCATGCTGGTGCACTAGAGGTACCTTCGACGTCTACACGGCAGTCTAGCTGTGGCCTTTCCAGTGTCCTCCTGTGGGGTTGTTTAGGCCATGTCGGGGCTGTCACAGACCCCACCTCCTAGCGCAGCTTGTTCACGGCTGCAGCTGAAGGATCAGTTTCTTGAAAGGGGTTGTACTCAAACCCATTTCTTTTTAAGCTGGGAGAGAGGCCTGCTTGCCCCTTCTAACTTGACATGGACGCTGCCAGACTGTGTCCCCAGAAGACCATGTCACAGTTTCCTCAGTGTGATTTTTAAAAATTTTTCCACTTTGCTTCCAGATTTGAAAATTCTGGGGTGCCTGCCTGCATCGCACAGTCAGTTGAGGGTCCCTCTCTTGATTTCAGCTCAGGTCATGATCCAGGGGTCATCATGGGACCGAGCCCCGTGTCAGGCTCCACACTGAGCGTGGAGCCTGCTTGGGATTCTCCTGCTCCCCAACGTGCTCTGTCTCTCTCTCTCTCTCAAAATTCTGCCCTTGACACCCATTCAGTGCTGCCATGGCGGGAGGATGGACAGGCTGGGCAGCCAGGCACTCCTGAAGGGGCCAGGCCTGCCCTTCGGGTGCAGACTCACTCACGGATGGTTCGTTTCCAAAGTGAGTCCGTTTTTATGTTTTCTAGCCATTGCAGCTAATTGGGAGGGAAAAAAATCCTTTAAACGACTTAAGATACAAAGTTTAAGTATTTGTCTATAAACTTAATTAACAATGTTTTTAGAAGTGCATAATGTTTCACTCTTTCCTAGAGAGCACAGTGGTGTAAATGGTGAAACGTTTTAAACTTAATGTAATATTATCTAAGTTAACAATGTAAGAGAGGCTGATTGATTGCAGTGGCATCCCTTTGAAAAAGCCACAGAGTGTATAAACACACTCTCACCCACACATACACTCACACACAGTCATTCACACACACACCACACACACACACACACACACACACACACACACACACGGGTAGATGGATGGATAAGGCGCTGTATACACTGGGGTAAACGCTTCATTCTAGTTCTCTGCTCTCATTTTATTTCTCCATGTCTTTGTTTTACTCCTGGTCCAATGTCCTTATTCATGTTTTAAATTTAAATAGGTCAGAAACTGTTTTTACACAAGGTTTTTTAATCTCGAACGCCTAAGTGGACAAAGTGAGCTCAAAGCCAGCCTGCGTGAAGAGCTGGGGACACAGCAGCCTCTCTCTGGCTTGCACCCTCTCCATCCCCCTGATGGGCCTTCTTCCTTTTATTGGACGCTTTTGTATATGTGTTGTGTTGGGCAGGGAATTATGATTTTGGGAAACAAAATGCAAGCTCTTGGTTTGCCCGATCCGGCTGAAACTTGAATCCTTTGGCCTCACAGGATGGTGTACAATAACAAATCTCCGTTTTTTGCAGAGTCCAGTAAAAGGTGAAAACAGCGAAATAATTATAGACACAAAGGCAGTGACTCCAGGTGATGAGGAAGCTTCGTTTCCTCCGCTGAAATCCGAAGACAGCGGGATCGGGCTCAGCGCCTCGTCCCCGGAGCTGTCGGAGCACTTGCGGGTCCCCAGGGTCTCTCCTGACAAGGACGACGTTTGGAAGAAGGGCGGGAGCATGCAGAGGACGTTTCTCTGCATCCAGGAGCTGATTGCCACCTTCGCCCACAAGAACATCTTTGGGGTGCATCCAACGGCATCTGGGGAGGAAACCAGGTGCGAAGGGCCCGCGGGCCGGAGGGACGAGGACGGGCCGCCGTGTGCAGCGGCCAGCGACCCGGGCCAGAAGAACTCGTGGGACGCCAAGCCCATCAGCGTGCCCCAGTTTAAGCAGATGCTCTCCGACCTGTTCACGGCTCGAGGGTCTCCGTTTAAGACAAAAAGTGTGGAGCCGCCATCACCTGTGCCCCAGAGCCCCGGGCGGAAGACGGAGGGGGACTGGGCCGTGGAGCAGGGCGTCGTGGACCTGGGGAGCTCGCAGGAGGCCTGCCGCGAGGCCTTCGCTGCCGCCTGCCACCTGCTGCTGGACTGTGCCACCTTCCCCGTGTACCTGTCCGCAGAAGAGATGGAGCGGCTCTGCGAGACGCTCTTCCAGCTCCCCGGTGAGCGTCCTGCCCCGCGGGGCCCCCCTGAGGAGTGCAGACCCCTAGCGGATGCTTGCAGACGAGCGGAAACCGCTTCCGCTGGGCGGGGTCGTCCCCCACACTCATGTCCTTATTTTGTCATGAGCCGTGTGTGCATTTGACTTGCGTCTTCCAATGGCAGATTGGTGAGGCTGGGGCTGTAGTTTTGACCTTTAGGTGTCCCGTGCAGCCCCTTAAAGGGTCTGGAACATAAAAGGTGCTTAATGATACTCAGTAGTAGGCTATTTTATGAGACCCATTGTTAAAGATTTGTGTTAGTTTGCTCAGGTTGCCATGACAAAGCCCTACCAACTGAGTGGCTTAAAAAACAGAAAGGTATTGTCTCCTGGCCCTGGAGGCATTAGTCTGAGACCAGCCTGCTGGCAGAGCCCTTTTCCTTATGTAGGCTCCTGGAGGGACGCGTTCCAGCCCCCTCCCCCCACCCCCCGAGGCTTCCAGTAGTTCCTTGGCCCGTGGCATATGGCTCCAGTCTACATGGTGTCCCCTCTGTGCGAGTACCAATCCTGTCTTCAGATTTCCATCTTATAAGGACACCAGTTGAGTTGGATTAGGGGCCCGTTCTAATGTGACCCTATTTAACTATATTTGCATCAACCCTGTTTCCAAATAAGGTCACATTCTGACGTCCTAAAGGACCTTATGACCACAACATAAGGATTTGGGGGACTTGGGGGTGGATACACAGTTCAGCCCATAACAGGCAGCATCGTAGAAGCCCAGGCCGCCCCAACAAAACCCCAGAGATCAAGTGGCTTAAACAACAGAAATTGCTTTCTCAGAGTTCTGGAGGCTAGAAGTCAGAGATCAGGATGCTTTCATAGGCATAGTCCATTTCCGAGGAGAGGTTTCCCCTTGGTTATAAATGGCCACCTTTTTTGCAGGATGCTCACATCCCGGGACGCGGTGGGTGGGTCTCTCCAGGGTCTCCTCTGCAAGAGCACTAATCCCATCACGAGGGCCCCTCCTCTGAACACCAACACATTAGGGGTTGGGGCTTCAACGTATGAATTTGGGGCACAGTTCAGTCCTTAGCAGGCAGTGAATGCTTTAAGAAGAAGTGAGAGAGGAACATGGAAAACACGAACGAAGTGATCACGTTGGAGGGAACACAGGACCAAGCTGTCCCCTCTTGTAGTCATTACGGTAAATTTCCTGCACAGTCTGTCTCTTGGACGACTAGCTGCAAATGACACTGTGCCTGGAGGGAGGCATTGTGCTTGGAATTCAAGTCCACAGTGTATTTTGGGCCTCTCGTAAAGCTACTGCCATGTGTCCCATTATCAAGAGAGCAACCTTGAAAAAGCATTCTGAACTCGACACCAAAAAAGGTGGATTTACTATGTGTAAATTTAAAAGAAATTTTTAACGTGAGTTTTACTATATGTAAACTTTTAAAATAAAGATGCTTTGAATCGTCTCAAAGCCCTGACACTGACATTTTCAGAATTCAGATAGTCTGGCGAGCTTGTGAAGGCAGACCTGGTCCCCTTTGTCCGCTGACCCTGAACAGTGACTGCTAGCACGGCACCGCACCTGCGGGTCCCGTGACCTGGATCTCAGGGTGTCTTAGCGTCTGCGAATCGTGAGCCGTTTTCACGCGGTTCTCCTGAGCTCCGTCCTCTCTGACCGGCTTCCTTCCAGGGGGCGGCGACTGCACCTTCCCCTCGTGGCTGAGGTCCCTCATGACCGTTTGCTGCTGCGTGTCCGACTGCTTCCTCCAGAACGTAGCCATCTCCACTCTGCTGGAGGTGATCAACCACTCCCAGTCCCTCGCCCTGGTCATCGAAGACAAGATGAAACGCCACAAAAGCTCTGGACACAACCCGTTTTTCGGCAAGCTGCAGATGGTGACTGTCCCTCCCGTTGCTCCAGGAATATTGAAAGTCATCGCAGAGAAAACAGATTTCTATCAGGTATGTCCCACTGTAGGGGGGACACCCTCTTCCCAACCAGTTATCTAAGGTTGTCCCTGAGGTCCCAGCCACTGTGATGGGGAGGTGGCGGCTCTGGTGACAGTGGAGAGGGTTCCCGAGCGCGGTGCCTGCCTTGTCTGGCTCTGTGTCCCAGGCTCCTGGTACAGTTTCTGGCTCTGTGGCAAGAGGGTAGTAAAATACTTGTGTTCAGTTTTGGGCTGACTGGACTTTGTACATTAGGACTGTCAAATTCTCTAAATATACGGGAGACTGGGCCCTAATCTATAAGGTTGAAGGTTTTGAAGCTATTTAGCCTCAAGGAAAACTTAGTTACTTGTCAGACTTAGGAAAGATTATTGCTGAAGGTGGTGAACAGGTGTTGTTCGTCTTCGTGAGGACAAAGTAAAATAGTTTAAAGCCACATATGGACGATAGGGCTCTTAATTGCAAAGTTAAAAACAGTTCCTTAGTTAAAAACTATGCTGGATGGCTTAGTAGGTTAAGCGTCTGACTTGGGCTCAGGTCATGATCTCACAGTTCGTGAGTTCAAGTCCCGCGTCGGGCTCTGTGCTGACTCAGAGCCTGGAGCCTGCTTCAGACTCTGTGTCTCCCTGTCTTCCCTCTCTGCCCCTCCCCTGCCTCAAAAACAAAAATAAAAAATAACCCATTTAAAAAAAGAAAACAGTTCCAACTAGCTCATGAGAAGAAGTGCAGTTTATATAAAGATGGTGCCCGTGGATGGCAGAGGGCAGGAGTAGCCTGCAGCTGGGTCTCGGGGGGTCTCTCCGGGGAGGTGTTGGGTCCTGAGGCTGCTCCCTGTGCACATCGCTCAGCCATTCAGGGGTCACCTGATGACATGGTTGCCACTTGACCTTTGGTCAGCCTCACAACCGTCAGGTTCCTCTAGCTAGTGATGCTTGTGTGTCTTTCCCACAGTTGTGAACTGGTCAGCGTTATCAAACATTCTGTCAGTGAGGCACCCGTGGGTCAGGGTCCCCTGCTTCTCCGGCCTACCCAGCAGGGGTGGGGGCCGGGGGTGCAGAAAGGGATGTGCCTGCTCACCAGGACCTTTCCCCTGCAGTGGTGGGGCAGCAGACGCCCTGAAAAGTTTGACACTGGGGAAAGGGTATTTCCAGTATTTTATGGGTGAATGAGATCCTGAAACTATCCAGTCCCTTTAGCTCCTGACGGCCTGTGCTCGGAAAGGCTTGTGAGACAGGCCGCCCCTCTCCTGTTTACAAGGAAGTCATGGAACTGAGGCCCCCTTTCGGCTTTGTTGCTTTTCGTTGTTGTTAATGACAGCTTTGTTTGGATAGAACACATACCACATAAATCACCACGTGAAATGGACAGTTCGACAGTTTTTACCATATTCACCGAGTTGTGCCATTTTACCTATGTTCTCTTTTTTTAATTTCTCCTTCGCGATTTTCTTTTTTAGCAAATGAATATTTTCCAATTCAGTATTTTAACCGCTTTAATGATTTTCTTCAATGTATTTTTGGAGCTATTTTCTTAGCGGTCGCCCTAGGGTGTTCCAGGTACAGCCTAACTTACTAGAATCTACTCACTTCCAGGCTGAATTTCAGTGAAACCCGAGGCCTCCTGCAGTGTGGGCTTCTCCTCTTCCTCGTTCTTGTGTTGTTGGAGTGCACGTTACATCCATGTGCATCACAGACCCAATGACACCGTATTATAGTCGTTAGGTGATTCTATGTCGGTTCTCGGGAAGCTGGGAGAAGAAAAGAAAACAAACAGCTAGACAGAGAGTGTGGTATTTCACCTTCTTTTTTACCGTCTCTGGCTCTTCTCTTGTGGATCTCAGTCCGCACCTGGGCCGTCTCCTTCCTCCTGTGGACCTGCGCTCCCCCGCCTCCCCTGCGCCGCTGGTGCTGTGCACGGTCAGTGGTACCTGTGTGCCCGTCGTTCGCACACCTTTCTAAAAGAGTCAGTTGAGAGAAGAAAGGAGATACACACTGTCTTTTAGAACTACGTAATTACCTTTCCTGGTGCTTTTTGCCTGTCCTGTGGGTTTGAGTCACCGGGGTCGATTTCTTTCACCTTGAGGAACTTCCTTACGTGTTTCTTATAAGACAGGTCTGCTAGCTACAAATTCGCTCAGTTTTTGTTTATCTGGGAATCTCTTTATTCCACCTTCTATTATAAAAGATAGATTTACTAGATAGAATGTTCTTGGTTGGGCTTTTATTTTCTTTCAATACTTTGAATATAAGAATAAGGCTACTTTAATCAGGGAATACCTGAATATACAATATTTAAGGGGCGCAGCACTTTTATTTCTTTTGTTAACATTTTTATTAATTTTTGAGAGAGACAGAGTGTGAGTGGGGGAAGGAGCAGAGAGAGCGAGAGGGAGACAGAATCTGAAGCAGGCTGCAGGCTCTGAGCTGTCAGCACAGAGCCCAACATGGGGCTTGAACTCACCAACCACAAGATCATGACCTGAACTGAAACCAAGAGTCAGATGCTTAGCTGACTGGGCCTCCCAGGTACCCTAGGAAAGCAGCACTTTTTAAAGAATCCATAACAGCAGTAGCACTGCTAGGGATTTACCCAAGGGATACAGGAGTGCTGATGCATAGGGGCACATGTACCCCAATGTTCATAGCAGCACTTTCAACACTAGCCAAATCATAGAAAGAGCCTAACGTCCATCAGCTGATGAATGGATCAAGAAGATGTGATTTATATTTATAAGGGAATACTACATGGCAATGAGAAAGAATGAAATCTGGCCATTCATAGCAACGTGGATGGACCTCGAGGGTGTCATGATAAGCAAAATAAGTCAGGCAGAGAAGGACAGATACCACATGTTTTCACTCATAAGTCTAACAGGAGGAACTTAACAAAGGACCATGGGGAGGGGAAGGGGGGACAAGAGTTGGGGAGAGGGAAGGAGGCAAATCATGAGAGACTCTTGAATACTGAGAACAAACTGAGGGCTGAAGGGAGAGGGGGAAAGGAGGAGAGGAGTGATGGGCATGGAGGAGGGCACTTGTGGGGAAGAGCACTGGGTGTTATATGGAAACCAAAGTGACAATAAACTATAAATTAAAATAAATAACCCATAACAAATGCGCATGTGAATGTTCAAATGAACTTATATTTGAATTCACCATTTAGATACACGATCCCTCTGTCTTCTTATCTCCAGCCTTTCTTAGGAAAATGAAGCTCTTAATCTTACTGGGTTTCCCTTATGAATGATGAGTGAGTTTTCTCTTGCTGCTTTCGAGATTTTCTCTCCTTTGTCCATTAGCATCTCACTGTGATGTGTCCGGTATGGATGGCTTGGAGTTTATCCTACTTGGAATTCTCTAAGCTCCTTGGAAGTGTAGATTCATATTTTTTCATCAGACGTGGGAAGATTTGTTTAGCCATTATTTCTGCGCACGTTTTTCCTGCTGCTCTCGCCTCTCCTCACCTGGCACCCCGTTCGTGGGGGCGCTGCTGCACTTGACGGAGTCCTACGTTTCTCTAAGGCCCCCGTCATTCCTCTTCCTTTTTTCTCTTTGCTCTTCAGATTTCATACTTTCTCTCAATCAGTTTTCTTCGCCGATTCTTCCTCTGCTCAGGTCAGATGAACCGCCGAGCCTCCTCAGGGGTGAAAGTTTCATTTCAATTATTGTTTTTTTTCAATTCTAGAATTTCCATTGGGTTCGTTTTCATCTTTTTTTTTATGCTTTCTACTTATTGATATTATCTGCTTGATGAGCAGTTGTCATTGTACCTTTCTTTACTTTTTTCTTTTTTTTTGAGAGAGAGCGCAAATGAGCAAGGGGCAGAGAGAGAGAGAAGCAGGGCTCCCCTGAGACAGGGCTCAAGCTCACAAACTGTGAGATCATGACCTGAGCCAAAGATGCTTAACGACTGAGCCACCCAGCTGCCCCTTCCTTTACTTTTTTAAACTTGGTTCCTTTAGTTATTTGAACAGATTTATAATGGCTACTTTGACGTCTTTGTTGCATCAGTCTGACACCTGGGTTGCCCTCACAGACAGCTTCTGTGGCCTGCTTTCTCCCCACCCTCTTGTGTGCTCATTGTGTTTTCTTGTTTCTTTGCATGTCCTATAGTTTTTGTTGAAGACTGGGTGTTTCAGATAACATATCATAGCAACTTTATTCTGACCCCTCCCCCCAAGTCTCGTTGTTGTCTTCCTTTCTTGTTGGTTGCTTAGTGGCTTGCCTAGACCGTTTTGGTGAAGTCTGTTTCCCCTGCAGTGTGAGCCCTGTGGCGCTGCTCCCTAGAAGAATGTGCAGGCCGCCGAGATGACGGTGGTCTTAGCGGGGTTCTCATCGACTGTCCCTCTCCCCGGTCTCTCTGTGAAACTGTGTCTGTTGGTATCACACCCAGCTGTTAGGCTCTACTAGCTGCTGACCTATTGCTGTCTTGTTTCCCACAGTGCCCAAAGGTATAGATCACTCCACAGTCTGATAGTTTTTTGACATCAGTCTGAGGGTTTTGCTTTGTTTTGCCAGGAGAGTTCTTCCTAGCTCCCTCTTTTCCTGGTTATTTCTGACAAATGGGCTGGCCTGTGGTTTAACTTGTTGCCGTGCTGGAGCTTCTGGCCTCCTCTTAATGACTTACTACCAAGATTCCATTGTTCTTAGTACCCTAGACTTGAACTTCCTCACCTTCTTCCAAGCAAACTCCATTCCCTTCATGGAGCTCTCTGTTTTGCATCCTGCCCTTCCCTCTGAGCCAAGTCTCTGCTGCCCCTTTGCTCAGGAAGAGCTGGGATCCAGACAGGGACCTGCTTCTCCTAGCGAAAGCTCCACAGGCAGCCCGCGGGGGCGGCGCACTCCAGTCTTGTGAGCTGGCTTCTCCCAGCACGTAACTCCCCGCTGCAAGCAAACCAGGGTGAGAATGACCAGAACCCCAGCCCTGGTGGCCTGCAGCCTGGATGCAGCCGCCACCCGAGAGGACGGAAGTGGTGTGGCCTCCCCTTTTGCAGAGCCTTGTGCTGGGAACTGGCGGGGAGGGGGACTGTACCTGGAGTGGGTAGTCACCTTCCTCCTCCAGCCCCGTGAGCCGAGGGACTGGCTAGGGTTGTGGTTCAACTGCCACAGACTTGTTGCTTTAATTGTAATTTAGTAGATGTTCTCGAATAAATGTTTCTTTATTTCCAGAATGCCCTTAGGATAATTTCCGGAGACTCTAAATTATGTTATGTTTGATAGTTTTATTTTTTATAACTCTTTATCATTTGTAATTTAAACATTTTATAATTTTATTTTTTTTTTATTTTTTTTTTTCTGGATGAGGGTCGCCTGGGTGGCTCAGTTGGTTGAGCATCCAACTTCAGCTCAGGTGGATTCGAGGCCCGCATCGGGCTCTGTGCTGACAGCTAGTTCATAGCCTGGAGCCTGTCTTCAGATCCTGTGATTCCTTCTCTTTCTGACCCTCCCCTGCTCACGCTGTCTCTCTCTCTCTCAAAAGTAAATAAAAACATTAAAAAAAATTTTTTTTTTCCTGGAAGAAAGTCCAAAGCTCCTCACACAGCCATACTACCTTGGGTACTCAGACCTCATTTACAGTATCAGATCCCGGTGGCCCCTTATTTCATTGCTGTTCGGCTTGGGCCCCTCGTTCCCGTCCGCTTCCTACCAAAGTTGAGCCCATGTGGATCTGGCCGCGGGGCACAGTGTCACTGTAATAGAGCAGCAGGGATGGGGTGAGTTCTTCTTGGGTCCTGCATATACCCGAGAGGCTTGGCATCATTGTATTGTAGGCACAGAGAGGAAAACCAAAGAAAGAATTTAGTCTGTGAATCTTTGACCACATTAAATACTCTTGTCATGATACACACTTAGTGATGTTTTTGGAAAGGATGCTTTTCGGAGTTCTGTCTGAAGCCTTGATTTTTGTTTTGAATCAGATTTAGTACATATCTGAGTACTTAGCGCTCATCAGGGACCAGAGCGTCCTTTATAAAACGTGCAGCTCTCAAGGGCTGGGGGCAGCAGGGATGCCAGTGCCCGACCACATCCAGATGCTGGACTGGAGGCAGGAAAGCAGCTGCACAGCCAGCCAGCCCCCCCACCCCCACCCAGTTCTCTGGCTCCAGGAGCAGGGCTGCTTCCAGATGTTCTAGCCTTTTCTCATTCCCGTGGAACAGCCCACATACCAGTGTTCCTGTTGCCGGCCATGCACACAATAAGGTCTGCGATCCCATGAGTCCCCTGGCCTTTCCGATCAGGTGGTAGAGGCACAATTCAGTTCACTATCAAAGTGTCCAGAACATAGGGATCAAGAAGTCCAGCACAGATGAAGGAGCAGGCATGTGTTTAGGGGTCATCGTCAACTGTCCAACCCTTCAATTCCAGAAGGAGTCTCTGACGTTTAAATTTGCCCATGGGGACCACAGGCAAGGGGCTACTCCCCTTCGTCAAATGTTTTGTGTCAGAGCTTTAGTTGCCATTTGATCATTGGGAATCACATTCCTTAAGATTAAAAAAAATAATCACATCACGGTCAGGGGCTGAGGCAGTCAGTGGTTAATTTAATCTATGCAGAGAAGATAGTTTTATCTAATAGAGATAAGTGGGCCCGGAAGAGAGTCATTTGGTCTGAGATGTACTTAGAAAAAATTACAGCCTATGAGGCATAGTCTTTTCCCATGACCTGGAAGAATGCCCTCAGAGATTTCTTCCAGGAAATGGGGTCGGCCCTCCCTTTGAGTCTCACCCCGGGTAGGGCAGGCACCCACCGTGGTGCTCCCTGGAATTTAGGGAGGGGCTGCAGCCAGGTGAGACCCCGCAGGTTTAAAGAGCAAGACGGAAGACTTGATTC
>NC_043704.1:10434314-10470775 GCF_006229205.1 Suricata suricatta | reverse complement strand
GCCAGCGTCTGCGAGGACATCATCTGCCGTGCTCTCCTGGACCCTGACAAGGTCAGTCTTGGCAGCCTACAGTCTCTATTCTATGACTGTAGGCTGCGCGTGCCCGGGGCAGACTTACACATACACAGTCATGCTGCGGCTCAGCGGGCATCCTGATCAACCAACAGATGTTCCAGAATCTCGGGATTGGGGGGCCTTCAGAAGCACTAGCCATCCCTTCTTAGAGTCCTTAAGAACATGGGTTGTGTCCATATGAAGGCTCAGCAGGGAAACCTACCCCAGCTCCCGTGATGTTTGCGGGAGCTGTGTGTTCTCACGGGCTCTGGAGCTGCTGGAAGTAGGCAGTTGTAGAGAACGCATCGCCCTTTCAGGCCCGGGCTGTCCTTTGCAGTCAAGTTATGTCCTTGTAGTCTGAGCCACTTGGGCCGAACAAATCCACGAAGATCCAAGAAGGCCCAGGAGTGACCCTGGATGTGGGCTAGCGTGGCATCTGACTGTGCGTGCTATTGTGATACAGTGAGCCAGGAAGAGAGCATGCAGGCCCTGCTCTCCCCGGCCAGGTCGGAGCCAGGCACGCTGGGAGCCCAGCGCCTCTGCTCACGCTGCTGCCATCCCACTGAGCTGTTTGTTACGCAGCTGGGCTCGCGGACCGCGGACAGCGCTCGTAGGAAACTAAGTGCCTCACTCCCATTTGTCTCCTCGTCCAGGGGACAAGGCTGGAAGCCCTGTTTAGGTTCTCTGTCATCTGGCACCTAACGAGAGAGGCCCCAGGCAGTCGTGTGACATCTCACAACCGCTCCCTGGACAGGTAGGGTGGGCCTCGTGGGCAGTTACCCCGAACACGCAGGACGCCTGTGTGCGGCTGGGGAGGGAGATGTGTGGGATGGAGAAGGTGACCCCATGTTCTGGACGCACAGCAAATTCAGGCCAGACACACGTGAGCATGTGGTGGGAATGTTCTCTCTTTGGTCCTGGAGGGAGGAAGCCCAGCGTGCGTGAGAGTCACTGGAGGAGCGCCGAGAACACACCTCGCGAGGGGACCTCTGTGGAGGGCAGTGGGGGTCTGGACCTGGAACCGGGCGTCAGCTACGCCGGGCGTGTGCACTTACAGCTTCGTCGACCGTGTTCACGAGATGTGCACTTCACTGCAGCACAATCTAGTGCACTTTTCTTTCCTGAATCCCCTTCCCCAGGGCGCCTGGGTGCCTCAGTCAGTTAAGCACCTGCCTTCAGCTCAGGTCATGATCTCATGGTTCATGAGTTCAAGCCCCACATCAGGGTTTGCACTGACAGCTCAGAGCCTGCTTGGGATTCTCTCTCCCTCTCCCTCTGCCCCTCCCCTGCTGTGCTCTCTCTCTCTCTCTCCCTCTCTGCTAGAGTGAATAAATAAACCTAAAAAATGAAATTTAAAAATCCCCTTCCTGTTTCCAAAACTAGGTGTGGGGCCAGGTGCCCAGCTTTAGAGACGCCAGCTGATTCTGGGGCTGGCCACCGACCCCACAGTCGATTTGACCAATTTGGGGTGCAGCCCGGGCATCAGGATTTTAAAAGCTCCCCCCCAGAAATTCCAGTGTGAATCCAAAGTGGAAATCCCCTGGCCTTTGCCCCCGTGGGTCTTTAAATCCCGTTTGGGTGGAGCTCCCCATGGGCATCCTGGTGCGCGGGGTCACGAACGTGGACTCGAGGGTGCCCTTCCCGCCCACAGGTCCCTGTTCGTCGTGCTGGACAGTCTGGCGTGCACAGACGGCGCCATCAGCGCGGCCGCGCAGGGCTGGCTGGTGCGGGCGCTGTCCCTGGGTGACGTGGCGCGCATCCTAGAGCCCATGCTGCTGCTGCTGCTCCAGCCCAAGACCCAGAGGACCTCCATCCACTGCCTCAAGCAGGAGAACTCGGCAGGTGAGCCGCTGCGCAGGGCAGCGCGGGGCCCCGGGGCGGAGGGGCGGCCCGGGCCCCAGCCACTGGTGGCGACAGACAAGTCCCTTAGCCCCACTCAGCGGTTTCGTTAGGTTCAAAGGCTGTGAGGTTACTTTGAAAAGTTGTGAATATTTTAAAGTTTAAGGAGCAGATGAACCAGCACTTAGAATGCTACAGAGTGCACTTGTTTTCACTGAAAAATCAGATTTTTTTAATAAAAAAGGAAATGTTTAGTATCCCACGTTCCAATAAAAAGGAGCTGAGGGGCACCTGGGTGGCTCAGTCAGTTAAGTGTCCGACTTGGGCGCAGGTCATGATCTCACGGTTTCGGAGTTCGAGGCCCGCATCGGGCTTTATGCTGACAGCTTAGAGCCTGGAGCCTGCTTCGGATTCTGTGTCTCCCTCATTCTCTGCCTCTCCCCCTCCTCAAAAATAAATAAACATTAAAAAAATAGCTGATCTTTTTATTCTTTGGCTAATGAAAAATTCAAGTGCACCTAAGATCGGAGGACAGAATAACAGACCGTCCACCCCAGTGTCTTCCCAAGCCAGTGCCTTCACTTAGAAGTCATAGTTCGGTGGCCAGCGGGAAGGTAAGTTTGAGGAGGCTAGGCTGGCCCTTCTCTCCGGATCCCTGCTTAGAGCTGGGCGTAGTTTAGGTGGCCTCCAGCCAGGAATGGCCGAAAAGTTGAAATTTGCATGTAACCTGGTCCATTGTATGTATTCGAAAAATGACTTTTATTTATTTTATTTATACCTTCAACCACATGGTAAGAAACCACAGACCACAATAGTTTGTTTATCCATTTTTCTGTCTGCTCTCTAAGGTTCTTTCCAGCTGTAAACTCTGTGAATACACAATCAGAAATGCAGAGGAAATAATACTTCGAGTTCCAAAAAAACTTCCAGAAGCATCCTTAGCACAGGTTTAACAGCAAATAGATAGGAAGAAGAAAAGAAAGGCTAAAATAAACCTGACAAGTGCAATACATTTGGGTGGTTAGTTCCTGGCACAGTTTATGAACTAACATGACTTCCCACAATAGGTGTGTTTCAGGACTTCCTGCAGTTTTCTAAGCGGTGGGTTACAAGCTTTGCATTAGCTCCCCGGGCTGTAAATATTCTGTTTGCATCAGTCTGAATCTTACGGAGAAAAGCCGCCTCACACCTGCATGAGCAGCGATTTCTGAGACGGCTTCCACCCTCTGTAAGGATCCCCGCCTAAAACCATAATCTCTCGTTTTCCTGTAGGAAGGAAGGCTGGCTGCCTTCTCCAAGACTAGGCCTTTTATTATTCCACATTATGAGAAAGTATAAACTAAAGTACCTTGGAAGTTTGGCTGTCATTAACGGCAGCTACATTTTTTAGTGTTCCTTTGTGTTATGAAGAAAGTTCTATAAGGGAAGTGAAGCAAAAATAAGATAAAAACAGAGAGGGAGACAAACCATAAGAGACTCTTCAATACAGAGAACAAACAGGGTTGCTGGAGGGGAGGTGGGTGGGGGAAGGGCTAAAGGGGTGACGGGCATTAGGAAGGAAACCTGTTGGCATGAGCGCTGGGTGTTGTGTGCATGTGATGACTCACTAAATTCTGTTTCTGAAATCATTATTACACTATATGTTAACTAACTTGGAGTTAAATTTTTTAAAAAAGTTCTAATGCCACATGTGCTGGTTTTAAAAGTCACAGGGCACTGTAGTGCCTGGGTGACTCAGTTGGTCAAGCATGCGACTTCGGCTCAGGTCATGATCTCACAGCTCATGAGTTAAAGCCCCCTGTCGGGCTCTGTGCTTACAGCTCAGAACCTGTAGCCTGCTTTGGATTCCGTGTCTCCCTCTCTCTCTGCCCCTCCCTCACTTGTACTCTTGTGCTCGCTCTCTCTCTCTCTCTCTCTCAAAAATAAATAAACATTTAAAAAATAATAATAAAAAATAAAGAAGTCACACGGTGCTTCCTGCTACTTCCTCTAGCTGATGTTTGCTGCAGCTTCCTGCTAAGGAAAATATCTTTTTCCTTCCCCTGGAAGGAACTAGAAGTGTTCTGCCATGCTCCCCACCCCATCCGTGTAACAGCGGAGAAATCTATTTTGAAGACAGAGCATCAGGCAGCTCATCTATTTCTGTCTCACTCTTCCTCCTTCCCTAACCCTGTTTAAGGTTCATGGAATAGATTTGCTGAGAGCTGTATGTTAAAATGGATTGGTGCTACATACCAAAGACGTCTTTCTGGCCGCTGTTCCTTTTTAAAGAGACTGAATATTATATTTTTTATTGTTTTATTTTGAGAGAGAGTGTGCATAGGCACAAGTAGGGGAGGGGCAGACAGAGAGGAGACAGAGAATCCCAAGCAGGCTCTGCACTGTCAACGCACAGCCCAACGGAGGGCTCTGTCCCATGAACCATGAGATCATGACCTGAGCCGAACTCAAGAGTTGTATGCTTAACGGACTGAGCCACCCAGGTGCCTTAATTTAAGACCCTGAATATCTTAAAGTATTGCATGTTTTCTGATTATAGAAGTACTAACATGCTTATTTTAAAAATTGAAGTAGAAACACACATGACAGTCCCTTGAAATGCTAACGGAGCTAAGTACAGACAATCGTTTGGTAAATAGTCCTCTAGGTTTTTTCACAGCTGCATATTGTAGATGCTCCTCTAAATGAGCTCATCCACTACAGCCTGATTCTGTAGCTTAATTTTTCTTCTTTTTTTTTTTTAAAGTTTATTTATTTTGAAGGAGAGACAGGGGAGTGGGGGAGTGGCAGAAGGGTAGACAGACAGACAGAGAGAGACAGAGAGAGAGACAGAGAGAGAGAATCCCAAGCAGGCTCCGCGCTGCCATGAAGCCACAAGATTATGACCTGAGCCACCACCAAGAATCGAACGGTTGCTTAGCTGACTGAGCCATCTGGGTGCCCCTTGGTTTTTCTTTTTTCATGTAATATGTCCTGCACGCTGCTCCATTTCAGTACACAGATACATCTTTTAAACACTGGATTAGCACTCCACCGCGGGCGTGTGCTGAGGTTTTTCCCAATCTCTCCATGTTTTGTCCACTTCCCAGTTTATCTTCATGCATGGCCTGCCGATGAACACCCTTACAGCTTTGAAAACCTGCTGACATTTCTGTGGGATGCATTTCTTAAGAGGGAACTCCTGGAACAAAATAACACGCATTTTTAAAAACTGCCCTCCCCATGAAAGTTGTGACCTGTCCACTTTTACTCGTCTGCCTTTTGTCCATAATATAATGTAGACTCTAGTATTATAGTTTTAGGGGGGAGTTTTATGAACATTGATCTTTCTGTCCGGCTTTAAGATAGAGATCATTCTAGAACTAACGTATCATAGCCGACCCTTCTGTTCTGAAGTCATTTGTCATTTTGTAATTTCCAGAAGACTTGCATCGTTGGTTTCACAGGCAGAAGACGCCCTCCAAAGAGGCAGGGGGGGTGCCCGAGCCCCAGGAAGGCGGCTCAGAAGAAGGTGTGCCTCTGAGCCAGCTCACCACCGTCGACCGCGAGGCCATCTGGGCCGAGGTGGAGAAGGAACCAGAGAAGTGCCCCCTGGGAAGCGAGCTGAGTGAGGACGACCTTCCCTACTACATGGACCTTCCCGATGGGCCCGCCTGCAGCACCGTGGACAGCAGCGAGCATACGGAGTCCGCGGACACGAGCTCCGCCCACACGGACAGCGAGAACACGTCCTCCTTTTCTTCCCCTTCCCACGACCCGCAGGAGCTGAGCCACGAGGAGAACTGCTGCGCGCCCATCCCCAGGGCAGGCAGGGCCTACCCCAGGCGCTCGGCCTTGCTGGCGGCCTTCCCGGCGGAAAGCCTCAAGCCGGCTGCCAGGTTAAGCCTGGCGCGCGTGGACTCGGACAAGACGCAGGCTTCCGAGTCGTTCTCCAGCGACGAGGAGGCTGACCTGGAGCTCCAGGCCCTCAGCACGTCCCGGCTGCTGAAGCAGCGGCGGGAGAGGCAGGAGACCATCGAGGCCTTGTTCAAGCACATTCTGCTCTACCTGCAGCCCTACGACTCCCGGCGAGTCCTGTATGCCTTCTCCGTGTTAGAGGCCGTGCTCAAGACCAACCCCAAGGAGTTTATCGAGGCCGTGTCCAGGACCAGCATGGACACCAGCTCCACCGCGCACCTCAACCTCATCTCCAACCTCCTCGCTCGCCACCAGGAGGCCCTCGTGGGCCAGAGTTTCTACGGGAAGCTCCAGACCCAGTCTCCCAACGTGTGTCCCCACTCCCTGCTGATCGAGCTCCTCACCTACCTGTGCCTCAGTTTCCTGCGCAGCTATTACCCGTGCTACCTGAAGGTCTCCCACCGGGACATCCTCGGCAACCGGGACGTGCAGGTCAAGAGCGTGGAGGTTTTGATTCGGATAATGACGCAGCTGGTGTCCGTGGCCAAGTCGGCCGAGGGGAAGAACGTGGAGTTCATTCACAGCTTGCTGCAGAGGTGCAAGGTTCAGGAGTTTGTCCTGCTTTCCCTGTCGGCGTCCATGTACACCAGCCAGAAGCGCTACGGCCTAGCCACCGGCGAGCGCGGCCGGGCCCCGCAGGAGGAGAGCCTCTTCGAGGAGAGCCTCATCAACCTGGGCCAGGATCAGATCTGGAGCGAGCACCCCCTGCAGATCGAGCTGCTGAAGCTCCTGCAGGTGCTGATCGTCCTGGAGCATCACCTGGGCCAGGTCCAGGAGGAGGCTGAACATCAGCCGGCACTGTCCCGGGAGTGGCGGAAAGCCCTGGACTTCCAGCAGGCCATCAGTGCCCTGCAGTACGTGCAGCCCCACCCGCTCACCTCCCAGGGGCTGCTGGTGTCGGCCGTGGTGCGGGGGCTGCAGCCGGCCTACGGCTACGGCATGCACCCGGCCTGGGTGAGCTTGGTCACGCACTCCTTGCCGTACTTCGGGAAGTCCCTGGGCTGGACTGTGACACCCTTCCTCGTCCAGATTTGCAAAAATTTGGACGAGCTAGTCAAGCAGTATGAAAGCGAATCCGTGAAGCTCTCTATCAGGTACAGCAAACCCTGTGCTACCCTGTTAGTGCCCTAGTGACAGCTTTTGTGAGGATGACTGATTTGCCATAGAAGCCAGTCAGAGAATGATTTCAGCCTCGTCAGCTGCCTCTCTGGCGTTGTCAGGAGAGGCACCTAGGAACGAAATGCTCCCGTTCTTTATGTTTCACTCTGCACAGATACCCAGCCTGGCTGAGTATCGCTGTTACTCCATTGTTCTTGCAAAACAGAACTAAAAGCATGCATCACCTTCATAGAAATTCTAGAACATCTGAAAACGTTTTTCCAGAGTGACTGTGAACGCAAAGTAGCCCAAAAGATGCCCATCGCTCCCATAACTATTTCAGGACAAGGGCCCCAGTTTATTTAAGATACTGCTATCTCTCTGGTTTCTGTGTTTCTAGGTAGGATTAAAAACTTTACAACCTCGTTTTAAAAAATTCTCAAAACGAGTTTCTCATTTCTTCACCAAAGCATAACCTCCAAGAGGGAAAACATCTCTCCGGATTATCCACTCACTCTTCTGGAAGGTCTGACCACCATTACCCACTTTTGTCTTTTGGAACAACCCAACCAAAACAAAAAGGTAAATTTTTTCCCCTGAGTTCGAGGCCATTTTCTTGTATTGTTTTGTCTTCATTGGGTTGTGACCGGTTCAAATAAGAAACGTGCACGTGTGTGTAATGAAAATACGTTTGCAAACATATGCTTGCAAGTGAAGCGTGTCTGCAAATAAGCGTGCACAAGGCTGCGTGAAAGTCAAGTGTAGTTCCCTGGGGCTCCTCCCCAGTGCCCGCTGATGGATCAGTAACCAAATGGGAGAAAATGTCCTCTTTTCTTCACATATTTTTCACTTGCCCTCATGGCGTTTGTGAAATCTGCAGTCTGAAGCCATTTTAGCCGTTAGTTGCTCTGTCCTGTTGGGGATTAAAATTTTAGAACACAGCTGCTGCTTTGGCCGAACGACCGTCAGAGTGTGTAATGTGGAACCTCGGACTCCCAGGGGCGCCTCTCAGAAAGAAGGCTGCGGGTGGAAATGCACAGGGAAGCATTTTGCCTCCAGACCCCCACACATGGGACTTGTCAGAGGTGTGGGTGTACGGCCCAGACTCCCATCCCGCCGGTGCCCGGGCCTCTCGCAGCGGACACTCACGTTCATTTCCCATTTTCAGACCACTGCTGCAAGCGATCCTACCAATTTGAAAAATGCCAAGAATGCCATTCTGGAAGAGTTGCCTCGAGTCGTTAACACCATGGCCCTTCTCTGGAATGTTCTCAGAAAGGAGGAAACTCACAAGAGGCCCGTCGATCTCCTTGGAGCCACCAAGGGATCCTCTTCCGTTTACTTTAAAACCACCAAAGTGAGAGCACTTCCTCTGTGGTTTGATTATTTCTTGTGTCTTGTGTTGTCCCACCAAAAATAAGTATGTACAGTAGTATGCACGTAAATCATCAAACGGTGGGCGCTCGGTGAAACCCAAGTCAGGCATAAGTCAGAAATAGAAACCTCTGGTCAGATTGTTAGAATAACTTTCCTATTCCTAGGGAAACGGCTTTGTGAGTTTTTTACCTGTTTTTTTTCCTTTTGCCCTTTTTTTTTTAACTAGAAGTTTCTGGGAATTTAAAGATATTTCTTGTTGCTCTCAAGTGTTTCTGTAACACAGCTTGTCTCTTACGTTCTGCTTTTAGTGCTGCCTTGGACACATGGGCACATCAAGGCAGAATGTTAGGGTGTCTCTGAGTTTTTCTCTTATTAAACCAGAAATGCAAAGCCCAGAATATTTCTAGTTTACTGAGCTCTCCCCTGGTTCTAACAGTCTCTGCCTCAGAAGCATCTAGGCATGTGGCTCAGCCTCTGTCTGCCGGGCATGGCAGCTTGGAATTATCTGGCCTGTCTCGTGTCCGCTGACCACCCAGGGCCAGGTGTGGTCTCTGGGCTCACTCAGGCATCCAGCGGCCCGGGCTGGGCTGATCAGTTCAGAGCACGGGGAGCTGGGCGGCCTGGGTTCAGCTCCCTGCTCAGCCACTCCGGGACCTTGGGAAGGTTCACTACCCTCTCTGTGCTGGAGTTTCTTTGGTTGTAAGCACCCATCATCCAAAGTGCTGTGCATTTATTAGCAGAGCGAGCCCTCACATACGAGGCAGGTGCTCGTACCAGTCCCAGACTAGGAGCGAGAACACCGGGGCGCAGAGTGAGTGCTTTGCAGGCAGTGTTACGTCTGAGAAGGCAGCCCGGAGGCTGGAGCCAGGCCCCAGGAAGGACATCCCCCTCACGTGCTTGTTGTATCTAGAGTGATCCAGAGTAGAGGCACAGGGACGTAGTAAGTGCTCAGTAACTTCATTCGCAGATATTTGCATGCCCACGGCTGTGTACTGGGCCTGTTCACACCCTGGTGAGCAACAGGAGGAAGTCCCTGCCCCGTGGCACACACAGCCATTAGCCACCAGCTTCAAAGGGATGATGAGAAGCCGGGCAAGGAAAGGCAGGACATTCTGACGGCGTGTGACCAGGGAGCCGGACCGGGCCTGGGGTTGCGGGGCGGCCTCCCCGAGGCCGGCTCGCAAGCGTCCACTCCTGGCGTTACAGGCGCTGCGCGGTGGCCCCGGCCACGCTCGGCCATAACTCTTCTTTTTCCCACGTTCTAGACCATACGACAAAAAATCTTAGACTTCTTGAACCCCCTGACAGCACATCTGGGAGTTCAGTTAACAGCCGCTGTGGCAGCAGTGTGGAGCAGGAAGAAGGTTCAGCGCCTCAGTAAGATGAAGGTAGAGTTTAAAACTCAAAAGTCGTATGAAACTTGGTCTGCCAGGGACACGAGTCGCGTGTAAGCGGCGTTAACGGCCAGCTCGGGGGAACTGAAAGCAGTTCCGCCGCTTTAGATGTGCCGATGACACAGGCATGTCTCACTCCTGCTGGGACTGTGGGCTGGCGGCTGGGGAGCTACCCCTGGCTTCTGCTTTCAGATCGCTCTGTAATGAATATAGGATACTTCTTCTTATTTTTTTTTTAAGATTATTTCTTTTGAAGGGCGCCTGGGTGGCTCAGTCAGTTGAGGGTCCAACTTCGGCTCAGGTCATGATCTCAGGGTTCATGGATTCAAGCCCCTCCGTGGGTTCTGTGCTGACAGCTCCAGGCTGAGAGCCTGCTTCAGATTCTGTGTCTCTCTTTCTCTGTCCTTTCTCCCACTCACGTGTGCTCCCTCTCTCTCTCTCTCTCTAAAAATTTAAAAAATAAAAAGAATGTTACATTTCTTTAAAAAAAAAAAAGATTTATTTTGAGAGAGTGTGTCTGCACAAGTAGGGGAGGGACAAAGAGAGAGGGAGACAGAGAATCCCAAGCGGGCTCCTCATTGTCGGCACAGAGTCTGACACAGGGCTCGAACTCACGAACCAAGAGATGACCTGAGCCAAGCAAGATCAAGAGTCAGATATTTAACCGACTGAGCCACCCAGGCGCCCCTTATATAGATTTTTTTAAACCATAAAAGGGGCGCCTGGGTGGCTCAGCCAGTTAAGCCTCCGACTTCGGCTCAGGTCAGATCTCACGTTCGTGGGTTTGAGCCCCGCGTCAGGCTCTGTGCTGACAGCTAGCTCAGAGCCTGGAGCCTGCTTCCAGTGCTGTGTCTCCTTCTCTCTCTGCCCCTCCCGCTCTCGTGCTCTGTCTCTCTCTGTATCAAGAATAAATAAAACTTAAAAAAAAATTTTTTAAACAAAAAAGAAACATAAAATACTTTACCTTTTTTTAAGAATAGCCTTAGGTTCACAGCAACATTGAGGGGAAAGTACAGAGATTTCCCCAATACCCCCTCCCCTACACATGCATGGCCTCCCTCATTATCAACCCCTCCCTGCAAAGTGGTATGTTTGTTACAGTTAGGAACCTACTTTGGCACATCAACATCATTATCACCTAGGACCCATTGGCTTTTTAATTTATAAAAATAGTACCTACAAAAGCCCATGTCCCATTCAGATCCTCACATTCCTGTTCCCAAAGGTAACTTCGTTTTGCATTTCATCGATTTGTTATCCACTGACTGGTCCATCACGCAGTCTTCCAGGGACTTGGTTTATTTTTGCAAAACCAACACATGCCTCTTCCTTTGTTCTCTCTTGACCATCTAGGTTCCTACCTCACGCCTCTCTCAGAGGCTCTTTGCCACCCGCTGGACACCATCTCAGTGTCCAGCATAGGCTATTCCCCGAGGAGGCGTGAGAGGTTGGTGGCCCAGGCCACCCCGCTTAGCACCTGTGGGGTCTTTGCTGGTGGAAAATCTTCCTTCCAAGTGCATGTGACCACATTATGCAGACTCCAGTCATCAAAAATGTATCTCCTGGGGCACCTGGGTGGCTCAGTCGGTTGGGCACCCAACTCTTGATTCTCAGCTCAGGTCTTGATCTCAGGGTCATGAGTTCAAGCCCTACATTAAAAAAAAGAAAGTATCTCCCATACCAAGGCTTTCCCACCAAGGCCAACTGTCAAGAACCTGCCATATCTGGTTTTTCTTTGACTTTCGTCATACTCTTGGGGCTATTTTTCAGTGTCCGCCTGCTTCTTTCAGATTAAGTGTATCTGTTTCTAAAATGCTCTCTGAGGGGCACCCAGCTGACTCATTTGGTGGAGCACGTGGCTCTTGATCTCGGGGTTGTGAGTTCAGGCCCCACAGTGGGTGCAGAGTTCCTTTAGAAAGTAGATGCTTTCTCAGCATGACCGGACCAGTGTCCCCGCCCCATCATCGACTGCACCTGTTATTCCTCATGTATGTGAGCTGCTGATTACGTCACTGTGACTAAGTGCTTAGCTCACTCTTTGACCCCACCAAGGGAGTCCTTGGCCCAGTTTTTGTTTAAATATTTTTTTTAATTTTTTTTTTAATGTTTTGTTTAGTTTTGATACAGAGAGAGACAGAGCATGAGAGGGGGAGGGGCAGAGAGAGAAGGAGTCACAGAACGGGAAGCAGCTCCAGGCTCTGAGCTAGCTGTCAGCACAGAGGCTGATGTGGGGCTCGAACTCACGAACGTGAGATCTGACCTGAGCCAAAGTCAGAGGCTTAACCGACTGAGCCACCCAGGCGCCCCTTAAATATTTATTTAAAAGATTAAATCTCTTTCTCCAGGGGCAGCTGTTATGGAATACTTTCTGTGCATTATTTTAATGCTTGTTTTCTCTCTGTGAGCTTTCCTTCTGTTTTTTGGTTTTTTGCGGAGTTTTTTTGGGTTTTTTGGGGGGGTTTTTGGGGGGTTTTTTTTTTGAGACACAGCACAAGCAGAGGAGGGTCAGAGAGAGGGAGACACAGAATCTGAAACAGGCTCCAGGCACTGAACTGTCAGCACAGAGCCCGACACGGGGCTCTAACCCACGAACTGAGAGATCATGACCTGAGCTAAAGCCAGACGCTCAACCTACTGAGCCACCCAGGCGCCCCTCTCTCTGTGAGCTTTAAGGGAACTATTTTTTTCCTTGGCAGATCGTCCCGGCGGCAAGCTCATCCCAGCTGACCCTCGTCGACCTGATTTGTGCGCTCAGCACCCTGCAGACGGACACAGTGCTGCACCTGGCAAAGGAGGTGGTGAAGAGGCCACCGCAAATCCGAGGGGACGAGGTCAGGAGCCTGGGGATCTCCCAGTTGAACACGTGGTGCCCTCCTATCTCTGTGTCTTATAAGTGGTGTTTGGGAGGGAAGCAGAAGGCGCAGGAGCAGCTAGGATGCCCTGGGGGGATGGATGGAGGTGTCCTGCTGGGCGAGGGGAAGGCCACGTGAGGTATGCCCAAAGGGCTTCAGTGCACCTGTTTGCAGGTTGGAGCGTTCAGGGACCATCCCTCCCTCCCTGCTACAGCACACACGGCCCAGGTGTGGTTCTTTCTGGGTCCCTGCAGCGTGCCAAGCTGAACAAAACCTTTAGGAAGAGGAAATGACACTTGTCTCAAGGAACTTGCCTCCTAAAAGGCATCAAAGAGGAGCGGAGCCAGGCACTAGCTACAGGTGGTAAAGACCGACTTCTATTCCGTAGCTCCCGTGTTGGCTTCGGGTCTGCTTTGTGCAGAGGTATCACGGAGTCCTTCACCTGGTAGATGGGGGAGTAGGAAGCGTGAAGGCGCAGGGGCTCCAGCAAAGCCAGGGAAGTAGAAAATTACAAAAAAGCGGGAAAGGGGGTTGGCCATTGTGAGAAGGCTGTTGGGCTTTCTGACTGGTGCTCATGGAAGGTAGGCTCCCATACTCGGAGACGGGGAGGCAGGGCCCTGTCTTTCTCCGTGCATGTATTCCAGAGGGTGGCTCCCAGACCCGGGAGAAAGACACTCCTGTTGTAGGAAATGCACGTGCATCTCAAAGGACAGAGGAAGGATTTATGACTACACTTTTCTTAATAACTGCTCTGAGGAGGAAGGTCAGGAGCCTGTTGGGTACCAGCTGAGCAAACGGCCAATCGTTTTGGCAGCCTTGGGCTCTCTTGGGCAGACTTTGTAGGGGGCTGGGGTCATGACCTGAGGGACACTGCTTTGAGCTGCTCAAAACCATGGTAGTGTTCGCTCAGGTGAGTGTGGGGGTGGACGGACTCATTCCTGCTGAAAGTCAGTCCTCATAGGCCAAAGCGGAGGCCCATTCGAGAAGAGAGCTCTGACCAGAGTTCAAACTTTGGTAATATTTATATAAGAGAAAAAGAATGGGTCAGAGGCCAGGACTCATGCGAAGTGTCATGTGGCTGCAGTGGCCTGGAGAGCGCCAGGATGGTGCCACAGAGCTCCCCTGGGTCCGAGGGCCGTTTCCCCAGAGCAGGATGGAGTCCTCACTGCCCGAGGCCTCCTCCGTCACGTGACGTGCAGTGGTTTTGAAACAGAGCAGACTTTGTGGTTTTACATTTATGTGCCCTTAGAGCTTTTTATTTGGGGGGGGGGGTATTTTTAAGTAAATTCTACACCCAATGTGGGACTTGAACTCACAACTCCAAGAACAAGAGTCGACACTCCATTGACTAAGGCAGCCAGGCACCCCAGTGGTTTTTGTTTTTACCAAAGCACGGCGCCTCATTGAAAGTGTAGGAGCTGTTTTGTTCTTAACTAATTAATTTGATAGAAAATAGGGATTTATTTCAACCTTGAAATAATTGCATTTTGTCAAGTGACTTAAAATTGTTAGGCAAAATATAAGAATAATTACCTAAACGGAAATTAGCGGAATGGACAAAGCGATTATTTAAAAATATAGTTTTACTGAAAAATAAAAATGGCACCTGGGTGGCTCATTCAGTTAAACATCCAACTTTGGTTCAGGTCAAGATCTAATAGGGGCTCCTGGGTGGCTCAGTCAGTTAAGTGTCCAACTTCAGCTCAGGTCATGATCTCAGTTTGTGGGTTTGAGCCCCGCGTCGGGCTCTGTGCTGACAGCTCAGAGCCTGGAGCCTGCTTCTGATTCTGTGTCTCCCTCTCTCTGCCCCTCCCCCACTGCTCACACACACACTCTCTTTCTCTCAAAAATAAGCATTAAGGAAATATATAATGAAAAAATAAAAACATAGCTTTATTCAAACAGGTTTCTGTTGTACAGCAGTGTCTATGGTAGCATTGCTCACCGTCGTGAAATGGTAGAAGCGCCCCAGGTACCTGTCGATGAATGGTTGGATGAACAAAGTCAGGTGCATCCATGCGATGGCGAATTACTCAGCCTTAGGAAGGAAGTTACTTCTGACACTTGCCGCAACACAGATGAGCCTTGAGGACATGTCAGGCGAAGCCAGTCACAGAAGGACTGACGTTAAAGGATTCCACTTCTAGGAGTCTCTAGCGCAGTCAGTTGTGTAGACAGAAGGCGGAGTAGTGTTGCCAGAGTGGGAGGAGAGGGGACAGGAGTTACTGTTGAACCGGGACAGAGTTTCAGTTTGGGAAGATGAAAACGTCCTGGGGAAGGCTGGTGGGGATGGCTGCACAACATTGTGAAGGGCCTGAACGCCACAGAACTGGACACTTAGAAATGGTTAAAATGGGGGGCGCCTGGGTGGCTCAGTCAGTTAGCGTCTGACTTCGCTCTGGTCATGATCCCACAGCCTGTGGGTTTGAGCCCCACATTGAGCTCTGTGCTAACAGTTCAGGACCTGGAGCCTGCTTTGGATTCTGTGTGTGTCTCTTTCTCTGCCCTCCCCTGCTCACCCTCTGTCTGTCTCTCTGTCTCTCTCTCTCCCTCTCTCAAAAACTTAAATGTTTAAAAAAAATAAAGAAATGGTTAAAGTGGCAAATTTCATGTATATTTTACTGCAATAAAAAGTTGTATAACAAATTAAAGGCATATAGCTTTGAATTTTAAGGCCATCCCCCAGGATGGCAAACACAAGCTGAACCTTGGAATCAGCACTGTCCTCAGCCATTTGTCACCCTGTATGTGAGAAAACTGGCCAAGAACGGCTAAGGCCACGTTCATAGCTCCACTGGTCTTGGAGCACAGCTCTGCCCCTGGACACCCCCTCCTCCAGGAGGGCCTTGCACACGGCACCGGGTGGTGTCCGTGCTGGGAAGGCCTGCGGGGTCTTCTTCGTTCCAAAACTCAACATAACTGTGTGCTTCCGGGGTAGGGAGCCCTCAGTCAGCTGGATTCTGGTTGGGAAAAGAAGAGGAGCCGGCCTAAAAGTGAACACCACGAGGATTAGGGAGCTGTGAACTGCACCTGGGAGATGTCCATGGCATGCGCTGGACGTCTGCCCCACCCGCCCCGGGCCTCCCTCGAATGCCCCGTAGTTTTGTTGCCTTTCGTTCTTGTATGTAAATATTAATCAACCCTGAAGAGAGGAGTGGGGGTGGAGGGACTGGCAGATCCTCGGTAACTGCATTTATAACTCTGAGCTAGCCTCAGGTGTCAGGAAACTGACCCTGCAAGCTGGGGGTCACTTCCTGTGAGGACCAGGGGCAGCTGTCCTCCAGAAGGTGGCTCGGCGATGGCTCTTATGTATCGGGCAGGCCCTTATAGATTTGTTTCTTCCTGTGGCTTGAAGCTCTACAAGTATATGCAACTCATGGGCTAAAAAAAAAAAAAAAAAAAAACCCACTAGGGGGCGCCTGGGTGGCTCAGTCCGTTGAGCGTCTGACTCTGGATTTCGCTCCAGTCATGATCTCTTAGGTTTTTGAGATTGAACCGTACGTCAGTGTGGAGCCCGCTTGTGATCCTCTCTCCCTCACTCTCTGTTCCTCCCTCACTCATGGGGGTGTCCCTGGTCTCTTTCAAAATATATAAACAAACATTAAAAAAAAAAAGCCACCAGATCTCTTCTGGCTGATTGGGTTTTAGCTATTCAAACAACAAAATTACATTTTATGATTAGTTGATCAGCTCAACTTCCATAACTTCCATAGCAAATAGCTTTTAATAAGTAAGGTGAGAAAAAAAAGCGTTTTCAAAATCAGTTTCTAAGTGGCTCCACCCCCTTGGGATCTAGGGAAGTTGTCGGGGCTGAGTTTGAGGGAATTCCTTGAGCTGAGAATTAGACCTGTTCGTTGTCTCTTGTCTGTAGCAAGTCGCATGCACACACGAGGGTCAGCTTTGGCCACTAACGTTTTGCTTGGGGAGGTTCAGTTATGACGCCAAGTTTTCCTCAAATACTTGTTAAAAGCCTGGAGGGGCCTCGCCCTGACGTCTGAGGAGAAGGATGGTGATAATTTGGGACCTTACAGTATGCGTATGTTTTGTTACAGGTGCGCTTTCGCGTCTGAAAGACTCTGGCTAAAAAGCTTTGCTTCGTGAGGATATAGACTTTGTTTCGTTTTGTATCTAATTCTTTTGAACCTTCTGTCCTAACCAACTTGGAGTGATTGGTTTCACTTTCCTTCTCAGAAGGCGCCCCTCGCAGATGTCCCTGTGTTGCAGTTTTGCTACGCTTTCATCCAGAGGTGAGGCAGCCCTTCCCGAACATTCCTCAGTCGCAGTAACCACACTGCACAGACGCAAGTGCACTGATGATGAATGTAACTGCCAATTACATTTCTTGCCAACTGGAGAGCCTTAGTGCAGAAAATAATCTTGAAGGTGTCCTGGTTTCTCCCCAAGGGGTGAGAACGAGTGCCCTGAGGGTCTTCCTTTTCCTCCTCGAGGGATCTAACTGGACATCGCAAAGTCCCTTTGCTGTCTGTCCCTTGAGCACTTGCCGTTCAGCGTCAAAGTCTTAGAAAAAGGAGAAGTGGTTATTTTGAGTCCTCTGAGCTTTCCCATGGTTTCTGCCTGGGTTTACTGAGCTTCGTGTCTGTTTTCAGTCCCTGCGAAGGGAGGCGTTGGAAGCAGGTTCCCCAGGTGGAAGGGAAGCCTTTCCGGATCCACCGTGCGGGGCCGCCTCTGTCGCAGTCATGAGGGGGCAGTAGGGGACGTAGCCCCCTCGTGGGGCGGGAGCTGCACGGGCAGGCAGTCCGACGACCAGGTCCCAGCCTGTCGGTTCACCTAGCTCTCAGGCCAAGCCCCTTGCAGCTCACCTCGCCCGGGGCAAGTTCTAACCCGCTGTTGATGCTTCGCCCACAAGGGTTGTTACAGTTCCTTCTTCTAGAAGCTAAAGAGGAGCCGGCCGCGTCAATCCTGGCGGTCACTGCTGTGCTCTGTAAGGCCAGCACGCGTCTGGCACGGTGGTCTCAGGGACCCCTGAGCCGTCAGCAGCTGCAGCAGATTTCCATCCTCCTCCTCTTGCAGAGGCTCTGCTGAGGTGGCTCAGGACTTGGAGCTGGGGCCCTCCGGCTGCGGCCTGTTGTGCTAGCGGCCGCCCCATAACTCCTAAAGATCAGCTTCCCGATGGGGGACCTTGTGCGCTGATGGCTGCGCCCATTACCCGCGATACTGGAGAAGCCGGATGTTAGCCCTAGACCGGCCCAAGGGGTCAGACAGTCCTCTGGTTCGAGGCTTTTGTCTGATACACAGGAAACCGGGAGCACCTGACTTGTCAGCAGCAGGATTTCTGGGCTCCAGACTCCCCAAGTTCTTGCCGGAACACAAAAGTTTAGCTTGTGCCTCTTTTAATTTAAAAAAGAACAAAGAGGTCAGTCAGGCCCCCTGCCCTCCGGTTTCCAACTACCTGGACCTAAAATGTGCTTGTTATGTATATTTTGACTTGCTCACGGCTGGGTGATTTTCCTGTTTTCTAAACACAGGCTCCCAGTAACGGCCTTGCAAGAGAACTTTTCTGCGTTGTTGGGCGTGTTAAAGGAGTCCGTGCAGGTGAACCTGGCCCCGCCTGGCTACTTCCTGCTTCTCAGGTATCCTGCCCGTCACTGCCTTTTCCTGCGGGAACACGGCGTGTGCTGCCACGTTCTCCGTCTGAAGCCGCCGCTTGTCCCTCAACAGCATGCTGAACGACTTTGTGACCAGAACTCCCAACCTGGACAGCAAGAAGGACCAAAAAGACCTGCAGGTCTGTGTGTGACAAACGGTAGCAGAGGCCACCACTCCGGGAGCAGTGTCCACCTTCAGAGGACGTGCTCGTGGAGAATCAGCGCTGGGCAGAACCGGCTCTTAGATCTGCCTCTCTCATCACATCTCCTTCGTCACTGCCTTTTTTTTTTTTTAATGTTTATTTATTTTTGAGAGAGAGAGTGTGTGTGTGAGCAGGAGAGACGACACAGAATCCGAAGCAGGCTCCAGGCTCTGAGCTGTCAGCGCAGAGCCCAACGCAGGGCTCGAACTCATGAACCATGAGATCATGGCCTGAGCCGAAGTCAGACGCTTAACCGATTGAGCCACCCAGGCACCTCCACCCTCCCCCGCCCCCGTCACTGTCTTTAGTGGGCTCCAGGGACCCAGGCTGGGGTCTCCTGCCGAAGTTCTTGCGTGAGACCTGAGCAGTCCTCTAGGGATTGACCCGATGCCCCCACTCCCTACCGCACACAGACCGAGGTGGAGAGGCCTCCCCCAGAGCATTAGGACCACAGCTCCGTGTGTGTGAATTTATGTCCTAGAGGCCATTCTTGCCCCTGCTCACTAAAGCAGCATTTGCTCATGGGAAGCTTCCGAAAGCCTGAAAAGTGAAGGTGAAACTCACCCCGAGAGAAGGGAGACCGCAGAGTAAGATGCCAACAACAAATAGAATGACGGGGTCAGGAGGTCACGGGTTGGCAGCCAGTAGCATCGTTGATTGAGGGACTTTTGGAGCCACGGGTTTGAGTTAAACTGGGACGTGGATCAGCTTTACGGCCCTGGAGATGCTCCCGCTGCCCGTTATGGCCCCCGGCCTTTGTGACGGTCTCCCCAGTTCCCATGCTGACCCGCCGGAGTACAGCAGAAAGCACAGGCAGGCCTAGACCATCCGCGGGGCTCCCGTGGCCTCCGCTTACAGGGAACAAAGCTGACGCTGCACGACCAGAAATTGGACAGCACAGCCCAGACTAGCCTCTCAAGGCCACCGCTTTGTGGCCCATAACCTACAGCACGGCCCTTCCCTCTGTCCGTTCTGGCAGGAGCTTTGGCCACTTGGGTGACAGCAGCTGGTGTACCTACCCCTGCTCCCTCTGGTTACTCCTGTCTCATGACACCCAGCCTCCCCGACACCCCCAACTCCTCACCCCTGCTTTGAGGCACGCCACCACCTCTTTCCTGTCCCTCAGTCCCTTTTCTTCTCTTTCTTGCGGCCGTCGGCCACACCACACTGCTGCCCAGGTCGCCGCAGGTTCCTTCCTCACGTGCGTCCTCTTCCCACTGGCAGTGCTCTTGCCCCGCGCCCGACCCGCCACCAGGCTTACGGTGGCAGTCAGGGCTGGTCATTCTCAGATGGCAAGGACGTGCAGCCAGTCTTTGCTGGCGAGACTTGATGATGCCGGCTTGAGACGGGCTCGGCACTTCTGTCTCCGTCCTGGCTACCTGGCCAGATTCTTTACTGACTCTACTGATACGGGCTGTTCCTCACTTCGCCCTCATCGAGTCAACTTAATTGGGTTAATTTTGTTTCTTGTCATATTGTTAAGATGCCATTCTAACCAGGACTCATGGTCCTGAAGAAGCTGGGAAACAAGTCTACTAGAAGCAATGTGCAGCCGTGACCTCCTGTTTCCCTGTGACATGCTCGTGATGGCCAGTGTGGTAGCCATTAGCCATGTGTGGCTCGTGAGCACTTGAAATGTGGCAGCTCTGAATTGAATGAGCTGTAGTCTAAAATACACATCAGATTTCAAAGTCCTAGTGCAAAAAAAGAATGTGAAATCTGATTAATAATTTTTTATCGATTACACATTGATCAGATTTGGGGTATATGAGGTTAAACATTATGAACTTGTTTCTTGACCCTTTAATATAGTTCCTGGAAGACTTCACGTTATGTGTGTGGTTCATAGTTGTGGCCTATGTTAGATTTCTACTAAATGGCGCGGTTTTAGGCATTTCAGGGTCTTTTCCTGCGCTAACTTCCTTTCCTCTTTTCAGGAAGTCACTCAAAAAATCCTAGAAGCTGTAGGGAACATTGCTGGCTCTTCCTTGGAACAAACCAGCTGGCTAAGCAGAAACCTGGAAGTGAAGGCCCAGCCTCAGATCTCTCTGGAAGAATCTGATGCCGAGGAAGATTTGTGTGGTAGGTATACAGGGTCAGAAATGATGCCCGCTGGGGCGCCTGGCTGGCTCAGTCCATTGAGCGGCCGGCTCTTGATTTTACCTCAGGTCATGATCCCAGGGTTATGGCATCGAGCGGCGCAGCAGGCTCTGTACTGAGCATAGATTCTCTCTCTCCCTCTCACTCTGTCTCTCTCTCTCCTTCTTTCCCCCTCCCCCACATATACTCTCCCCTTTCTCCCTCTCTCTCTCTCTATCTCTCTCTCTCTCTCTCTCAAATGGAAATTAAAAACTAAAAGGACTTCGCAATGGTGTGGGCAAGAGACAGTGTTGGCTTGGAGGAAGGCGATGCAGAAAGGTGGCTGATGTAGATGCGGAGTCCACAGAACTTGCTGATGGGCTGGGTGTGGCGGTTAACAAAAAAGACAGTCAAGGATGACTTTGGTTTTTGGCTTACGCAACTTACTGAGATTGAGAAGACCGAAATAAGAATGTTCTGGAACTGGAAATTGAGCTTGGTTTTGCAAGTATTAAATTTGAGATGTCAGAAAAAGAGAAGGAGCCAGTAAAGACACTTAAGTGGTCACTGGCGTTGGAGAAAAACCAAGAGAGCATAGAGTCATGGAAACATGAGAGTGCTTCCAGAAGAAGGGAGGAGTAACACAGTGGAAGGCCGCCGAGAAACGGAGGCAAGTCGGACGGAGACCCACTGGGCTCAACAACATGGAAGCCGTCGGAGTGGGAACACTGGTGTAGGTGGAGAAGAGGCTGGGAGAAGAGGAGGAGGCATGAGTGCAGAGAACTCCCTGAAGCTCACTTGTCGATAGGACAGTAACCAAGTAGAACCAAAGACCAAAGAAAGCTCGTATTTGATTTGTTTTTGAATTGGAGTGTGCCAACGCATGTGTGTACGGCAACAGGCCAGTGCAGCAGAGGGGCGCCTGTGGGGCTCAGATGGTTAAGCGTCCGATTCTTGGTTTCGGCTCAGATCATGATCTCCCTGTTCGTGGGTTCAAGACCTGTGTCACGCTCTGCACTGACAATATGGAGCCTGCATAGGAGTCAGTCTCTCTCTCTCTCTCTCCCTCTCCCTCTCCCTCTCCCTCTCCTTCTCCCTTCCTCCCTCCCCCCCTCCCTCTCTCCCCCTCTCCTCCTCTCCCCCTTCTCTCTCCTAAAATAAATAAATAAACTTAAAATAATGTTTTAAAAAGGAAAAAAAAAGAACAGGGCAGCAGAGAGGAAGAAATAAATATCAGAGAGAAAGGATAGTTAGAAAGCAAAGCCCTTGATGGCTGTGGGGCCAGGGCTGAGGTCATAAATGGAATTATTGTTCTTCCTTAAGAGCCAGGGACATGTCTATCAAAACAGGAGACAAGGCAGAGAACAGAAATATATATTTTCTAGATTAATTGCTCATCATGGCCAGACTGGCGGAGTTCCTGTTTGTTTCCATTAATTTTCTCCATGAAATATGAGGTGAGGTTGCCAGCGGAGAAGGGAAGGGTATTATTGATGGTAATCGGGGAAGGATCTGAATCACGTTGGCGATCAGGGAAGCCAGCATCCCACCAGGTGCATATGGTGGGACCATCTGGTAGCATCAGGTCCTTTTTGAGGGTCACGGTCATGAGGGAAAGTGAGACCTGTCTCATAGTGGTTTGGTTTTCTCCAGAGCATTTAGCTACATAGAACTGCATAGGCCAACCTTTGAGTTTTGGCAGCTTTGCATTTTTCCAGGTGAGTGCCGCAGAGGGAGAGAACAGCAGGAGCCGGGGCGCTTGCCAGGTGGATGGCAGACGGGGTGTGCAGGTGGGGAGGCAGAGAAGGGCAGACCTGGAGGAGTTGATGGGCAGTCAAGGTGGTGGGTTGAAGGGTTCGGTGGCCTGTGTGAGGATTTGGGAAAGATAATGTGTCGTCAGAGAAGGAGGCTGGAAATGGAGAGTTTGGAAATTGATGACGTCAGGGGTGTGATGGTGACCAATGAGGGAGCTGGTGAGGAGTCAAGGCTTGTCGGAAGACAGAAGAAGGTCAGGGGCTCAGAGGCCAAGCTGTCAGATGGATCACCCGAGGCGCTGTTGATGTCTGAGAATGATTTGGAGCAGAGAGCTGGGGAGGAAGGGATTGATCCCAGTGCCCGGATGCTTACTGCTGGAATGGAGCACGCTAACGGAGAACATTACGTACTCAGTGTAAAAGGAGGGGCTTGTCCACACGGCCATGGGATGCTTCTGGGGTGTGCATGGTGGCCCGGCCCTCGTGACTGAAATCCAAATGCGTGTTTCTGTCAGCAGATACCCCCAGCACGGCTGCAGCGATGGTGTCAGCGTCCGCTCCGTCGGTGTACAGCGTGCAGGCCCTGTCTCTCCTGGCGGAGGTGAGCGTGCCCCCTACTGACCCACCATGAGCCTGCTGCCCGAGGAAGCTTGGGAGCCGCTCTTGGCCCCAGGGTGCAGCCCAGAGTTTTCTTGAGGGGTGACATCCACCCTGAGGACTGACTCTCACTGTTGCCAGCTTCAGCGGATTTCTGTCTTCCTGTGGCCCCGCTCCGGTAGGTCCTGGCATCTCTCCTGGACATGGTTTATCGCAGTGACGAGAAGGAGAAGGCGGTGCCGCTCATCTCCCGCTTGCTCTATTATGTGTTTCCGTACCTGCGCAATCACAGGTATCCTGCCCGGAGGTGGCGCACCGGCTTGCGGGAAATGCATCAGGTGGCTCTCTCCACGTAGTCTTTGACCTTGCCCCCCTCTTCCCTCCCCACCCCTGTCCAGTGCCTACAATGCCCCCAGCTTCCGGGCCGGCGCTCAGCTGCTAAGCTCCCTGAGCGGCTACGCCTACACAAAGCGAGCCTGGAAAAAGGAAGTCCTGGAGTTATTCTTGGACCCTGCTTTCTTCCAGATGGACACTTGCTGTGCACAGTAAGAAACACCGTCCTGACAAAAGGGGGCTGCAAGTGCTCGAGTGGGAAAAGGGTTTCGGTTTACATAATTAATTCTCATACTTGAAAGGGGAGCGGTTAGCATCAACCCAGATCCCGGGACGTCACTGTCACAAGCTCGCATGCTAACTGTGTTCATGGGAGAGAGATCAGGTGTTAAAAATCAGAGGTGCGTTTTTTCCTCCAGAGAATCTCAATTAAGGGAACATATTATCCCTAGAGCGCACGAAACAGGGTTCCTGCGGCCCCTGGTCTAGCACTGCTGCGTCTTGGAGTCACAGAATATTCCACCAGCGCTAAGATGACAGAGCCCGCTAGTGACGCTGTGGTGTCTTGTCCCATGTCTCAGCTCTCACAGGTTCTCAGGGAGACCCTGCAGCCGGCCAGGCACTCTGCTGGCAGAGACCCACTGAGGCGCAGATGCGAGGTGAACTCCCTGTGCCTTTTGCTGGGAGGTCAGCTGAAGCACTCAGTGACTCTCCCTTTGGCCCAACCTGTCATTATTCACGGCAGGGATAGAGGGCGGAGACTGGTCTGCTTTCCAGAAAGCCTGAAGTTTGCCCCACCTACCCTCCCCCCACCCTCCGCCCCGACACCCCGAGTCCTGTGGCTCCACCTTGAGATCCTGTTGCCCCTCCTGGGGACCCCATTTGAAGACTAGTGGTTTCTGTGGCCCCTACTCCCCACTCATGTCCAGCAGCACAAGTGTGTGAACACCATCCTGTGTGAACACAGTCAAGGGCAACTCTTGACAAAACCATTATTTGTTTACTGTAAGCTGGGCGTGACTCATTCCTTCCCGTGTAATTTATTGCCTGTGTTCAGTGTGTACACAAAGAACTTTCCCTTGTTAAAGAAACTATTTGTTGTTTCAGTACCTTCAGAAAAGTCTTTACTAGATCTAAAAGGGGCATGTTCTTTTCTTGATGCCTTTAATCAGACCATCATCCTTGACATATTTAATTTTGCTTTTCTTAATATCCAGTTGGAAGTCCATTATTGACCATCTCCTGACTCACGAGAAAACCATGTTTAAAGACCTAATGAGTAAGTTGTACGTTACGGGCACATAAGTCACACTTTTAAAGGACCAGTGCATCATAATCGGCTTTTATCACATGTTTCAGAACCCCACTTGGATCTTTCTGGTGCCATGTAAGCTGCAGACCACAATGCAATGCACATAACATGTCAGGACTAACGAATGAGCCTCCCCAGTTCCAGTCTGTTGACCAGAGGCCCTGACAGCCTTCCTGGCAGCCTTACAGTGGAGGAGTACTTTCCAGACCAATGATCATTTCACCCACTGTCATTTACTCAGAGTCCTTGTCTGTCCCTCCTGCTCTCTCCTAACGCCCTGTCATTAAAGGTCATTGAAGACATTATTTATGTTTACAAATAAATATGTGAGTAGTAACCACAAGATCATAATTACTTAGTCAAGATCACGATTTTTTCACCAGGACAGATAGAAATTGCACTAGTGTGAATTTCCTACCGCTTGCCTCTGACCTCAGTTCTCTCACTAAACGGAACTTCCTGGCTGTATTTGTCGTAGACATGCAGAGCAGTTCTTTAAAACTGTTCTCAAGTTTTGAGCAGAAAGCGATGCTACTCAAGCGTCAGGCTTTTGCTGTCTTCAGTGGAGAACTTGACCAATACCACCTCTATCTTCCTCTGATACAAGGTAAGAAGGCCACGCCCCCTCTCCCTGAGCCCACTACCCTCCGGCTGGTGGACCCCCCCGCTGGCCGACATGGGGCCGGCCACCAGAGGGGCCCACTCGGTCAAGTGTTGAAATGAGCACTTGGCAGAGGTTATGGTAGAACAGTCCAGAAATGTGTTGGTCAATCTGAAACTTTATTTTAAAAATCAGTGATTATAATGCTCTTAGTTTCCACTAGGAAATTTCTAAAAGTCTGACAGTGCTTTCTCGGCACTGTCCCTGCCCAGTCCCTCTGGCTGTTGACATACCGGGAGGCACCGCACTAACCACGGCAAGGGAAGGCGCAGGGTTTTGGGGAAGGGCCTGACCTTTCCTGCACAGTGCTTCATACTCACTCTGTTCTTTGCTTCGAAAATGAATTATTGCATCTGTTATACATGATGTTGACGGATTTTTCTCCTCCTCATAAAATGTGGAGATGGTGAAATGGGCATTCTGTCTAAATTCACCCTTCTCCACAATAAGAAAGAATTCTTAAAAAAAATGTGTTTTCCTTAAGACTCGTAGCCTGAAATGGAATCAAGTAAAATTAGTACAATTCTTGACAGACATTTTTGATTAATATTATGAGTATATTTTACAAATATTAGAATTACGGTATGAAGCCTCTTTGAGGATCGGTTTATTACTCAGGTATAATTTGCAAACAATAAAAGTCACCCTTTTGGGTGCTCAGCTCTATGAATTGTGAGAAACACGTGTGGTCCAGGAGCCACCACGTGGGTCGAACACACAGAACATTCTCTTCCTCCCGGAGAGCTCCCCATGCTCTGTGGAGTCGTCCCCTCCCCTTCCCCGGTTCCTGGCAGGTCGTACGGTTTCGTCTTTTCCACAGTGTCCTAAATGTAATTAGATAGGGTGCAGCCTTCGAGACCGGCTTCCTCGGCTTGCGTCATCTGCTTCAGAGGCCTCTGCTCCGTCGTACTTCTCCACAGCATGCTCCTCTTAGTGCTGAACAGTATCCCGGTCCGTGACTTGAAGGGCATTTGGGTTGCATGCAGGTGGAATTATGACACAAGTCTCATACTCGGTCCTTTAATAAAAGGCCGGGGGGCACCTGGCCTGCTCAGCTGGTTAAACATCCGACTCTTGATTTCAGCTCAGGTCGTGATCTCGAGGTTTCTGAGATCGAGCCCTGCATTGGGCTCTGTGCCGACAGTGCAGAGCCTGCTTGGGATTCCCTTGTGTCTCTCTCTCAAAAATAAACGAACATTTTTAAAAATGTTTATAAATCTCTATCAGCTCACAAAGCATGTTCTCTTCCCAAAGGCATCCTGATGACGCTTAATATTAGTGATAATTGTCAGCCCACATCCCAACTTGATTAACTATGTGAAAGTCCCTAATTGTTTTAGTTCAGAACATTAATAGCCTTTACAGTTACTAATTATGGCTATATATTTGCAACAATAAAATATCTTTACAGCAAAAGTGACATAGTTTCAACACATGAAGCACATTAGGAGATTTTCACATCCTAATGCCCTGGACACTTGAAATACATGAAAACAAATGTTCAGATACTGGCAAATCCTTTCTGGAATTGCTGACGGGAGGCCAGCTCGGTCAGGTGGCGCCCAGGAGTGCCAGTAAGGGTGATGGCAGCCTTCCAAAGACTTTGGCTGAATGCAGAGTCCAAGCCGAGCTCTGCTGCACCCCCACAAGATCTGGAGGGAGAAAGGAGAGCAGGGATCACGGGACCCCTAGTGCCTGTGCGGCATCCGTGCGGCTGCTCTACACCCCCGGACACTCGGCAGCGTCCGAAAACACGGCGTCAAGTCCACTTTCAGTGGCGGCAACAGGGGGAAACTAGAAAGGAGAACGTGTTGGCCCAGTGCGCCTTGCCGTCCTTCTGGAGCCTTTCCAGGCTGAGAGCAAACACCTCGTTCTCTCCCCCATCTTCCATCACACACGCCTTTAAAATTTGGGGTGAGACCCAGAGAGCTAGAGAGATAGTATGATGTGTGTGGAACAGAAGTACAGACGACGGCCTTTCTCAAGCAGTGGTGGTCTGACCGTGGCAGGCTCGAAGCATCCTGCAGTTCTAAGAGACCATAGCGCTGAGGAGAGGCAATGTGATACTGTACGTATTAGATCAAAGTGTGCGTGCGTGTTCTGACCGATCTGGAGGTGGTCTGGGGCCCCTAGAGAAGGAGGAATTTCTCCACATACCCTCTATTTCGCATAGCTCAAATGCTGCATTTCAAATAATGATCCGTGTTTTTAAAAATGGGCATTTTCACCCCCTTTCATCTTTTGTTAATTTACAGTTTACAAAGCACTTTCCACTTCACTGTCATCATCCCCAAGACTGTTGAGGGGGCGCAGCCTCTGCGAGGCGTGGGGCCACAGAATTCAGAGCCTTCTCTGATAATCTGGGGACACTTGACTGGCCCCTGTGGATCAATGATGCCCCAGTCAAGGGAAGAGATACATCCAGAAGCTTTCAAGGTGCCTGCCATGGTGAATAGTTTAGGCCTAATCTAAAATTAGGCAGGAATTTCTAACGTTTCTCCCCTGGAATCCGCCCTGGAGTCCCCTTCCCCTGATTGATGGCTCTATCACAGAGCCCAGAAGAGGTCCGTGTGCACAGGGCGGAGAGCCGAGCGGCTCCGCACAGCTTGGCGCAGAGTGGCATAAATCTTACATTGATCAGGAAAGAAGCTGTAGATAAGCCCAAACCAAGGACTTTTTTTTTTAAGGGGAAAAGAGCTGTTTGTCTCTGACGGGAGACCACCCCCAACAAAGGCCCTGACCAGGGGCATCAGGGGGTCTAGCGGCAGCACTCTGTACCCTTGAGGCTGGGTGACTGTGGCCCGTTGGCAAACGTCCCATCTTTTAAGTCTTCCTCCTTGTCCTGTATGTATTAGCTCTATTTTTACATCAGGACACCACTGCTCAGAGAGAGTGGCACCTGCCTAAAGTTGTATCGCCACTGACTGGCAAGTCCGGGCCTGAAACCTGAGCCCTTTGGTCCCAGCGATCTGCTGTGGCCTTGAGTAGGTGCCCTGTGGGTAGGTGGAGTTGGCGACTGCTCCGGTGTCACAGATGGGAAACGAGCGCGGCAAGATTAGGTGGCCAGCCCGCGCCAGGTCCCACAACCTGGAACGGTGGTGCGGGGACCGTGTCTCGGGGCCCCCTCCTGTTCTCCGCTCACAGACGCTCCTTAGGCTTGGAGGGCTCTATCCATCAGCTAAGGAAGGAGTGTGAGAGTTGAAGAACGTTAGTGCTTCTACAACAGATGACCATGGCTAAAGAATCATCTCATGGCTTTAGCTTTTATTCAGAGCACCAACATGAAACGGGCCCTGTGTGTGTGTGTGTGTGTGTGTGTCTGTGTGCGCGAGCAAACCACCTTTTCCATAACACTTTCTGTTTTGAAATGGATTAAGACTCCGAAGCAGTTGCACAAATAGTAGTGAGTGTTCTGTGTTCCATACACCCAGCTCCGCCTGGGACGGCGTCTCACAGAGCACAGTCCACGGCCGAAGCCTCTTCGACTGTCCCATGTAATTTATTTATTTAAAAAAATTTTTTTAACACTTATTTTTGAGACAGAGACAGAACAGGTGCAGGGGAGGGTCAGAGAGAGAGAGGGAGACACAGAATCTGAAGCAGGCTCCAGGCTCCGAGCTGCCAGCACAGAGCCCAACACAGGGCTCGAACCCACGAACCGCGAGATCGTGACCTGAGCTGATGTCGGATGTTCAACCCACTGAGCCCCCCAGGCACCCCTGTCTCACATAATTTAAAAAGATAAAGAACATCATTTTTACTCATGGATTTACCCTTTCTGTTGCTTTTTTGTCTTGCTGTTCCATGTGTCCTGCTGCTACCGTTCCTTTACTGTCTGGAGAACATCTACAGATCTGCGGGCCACACGTGTTCTCGGTTTTCTGTGGGGCCTGTCTCCCTCCTTCTTGATCTGGGTTGGGTTTTTTCCTTCTGCTTTCATTCCAGAAGGACCTTTTCACTGGAAATGGAATTCTGGGGTAAAGTTCTTTTCTTTCTGCACTTGAAATACATGCCGCTTCTTTCTGACTCCGTGCTTTCTGAGGGAAATCTGCTCTCATTCGAATTACTGTTCCTGGGGCACCTGGGTGGCTCAATCGGTTGAGCGTCTGGCTTCGGCTCAGGTCATGATCTCATGGTTTGTAGATTCGAACCCCTCGTCAGGCTGTGTGCTGACAGCTCAGAGCCTGGAGCCTGCTTCAGATTTTGTATCTCCCTCTCTCACCCTCCCCTGTTCACGCTGTCTCTCTCTGTCTCTCAAAAATACATTTAAAAAAATTACTGTTCCCTTTTCAGTACGGTGGGCTCCCTTTTCCACAGGGGATACTTTCTAAGACCCCCGGTGGATGCCCGAAACCATGGCTAGTTCCAAATGTGGCTTATACGGTGGTTTTTGCCATAATATACATACCTAAGATAAAGTTTCATTCATAAATTAGGCACCATAGGAGACTAACAACAACAAGAAGAAAATGCAACAATTATAACAATATGCTGTAGTGAAAGTTGCGTGAATGTGGTCCCTCTCTCAGAATATCTTATTGTTCTGTCCTTACCCTTCCTGTGATGACGGCAGATGATAAAGTGCCTCGGTAGTGAGGCAAGTGATGCAGGCACTGTGACGTGTAACGTGAGGCTGCTGTTGATCTTCTGACGGGGCGTCGGAAGAAAGACCGCATGCTTCTGGACGGCGGCTGAGTGAGCCCTCAGAAAGCAGGATGGAGATGCTGGGGGACCGCGGTCGTGTAGCACGCCCCCCTGGCCGCTAGCAAGGGTTTTGTCTTTAGCTTCAGTTTTCAGAAGTAGTATGATGTAACCAAACTGGAGGTCTTCGGTCTATCCCTCTTAGAGCTCGTTCAGCTTCTTGCCTGTAGATTTCTGCATCTTTCACCGCATTTGGAAAGTTGTCTGTCATTATTTCTTCAAATATTTTTCCAACCTGTACTCTTTTTCCTTCTTTGGTGGGGGCTCCAGTGACACAAATGCTTTTGTTGTCCCTTTGGTCCCTGAGACTGCTTGCTGCCCGCCCATCTTTTTTTCTTTCTTTTGTTCAATTCCAATAATTTCCATGGGTTCTGTCTCCAACTTCCCTCTTTCCCGGTCTTCTCCGTTCTGCTGTTGAGCCCATCAGCGAGCTTTTCTATTCCAGTGATTTGTTTTTTGGTTCTCAAATTTCCATTCGGCTCTTCTTTGTGTTTCCTGTTTCTTTGCTGACGTTTTCTAGTTTTCATTTGTTTCAAAAGTCTGCAAATGATCATTGGAATATTTTTAGACCACATCTTTAAAATCCTTTCTTGATAATCCCAACTTCTGTTTCCTTTCCACACTGGTGTCTTGTCCTTTCTTGTTCAGGTTGAAAGTTGGGCATTCTGGCTTCTCTCCTCCTCAGGTGTCCGGGCCAGAATAAGATAAACAATTTAAATAAAAGATTTAAAAACCCTAGGGAGCAGCCCAGCACAGAGCCCGATCTTACAACCTCAAGATCATGACCTGAGCCAAAACCGAGCTCTACCGACTAAACCCCACAGTGCCCGTCCCAAGAGTATTTTTAAAGGCAAGAAATTAAAACCTACTTAAGCTAGTGCACATCAAGAGTTTATTACTGAGATACTACAAATAAACCTTAACTAACATGAACCATAGTTTGGCTCTTTTCTATAGCAATTTGTTATGTTTCTAAGAAACCTTAAATTATGGGGCGGGGGATGCAGGGGAATGAATACATTCTACAGACAGTTATCTCAGTATAGAAGTGGGGCAAATCGATAGGGGCTAGAGGAACTCACACCTTTTTTCCTACAGGAATTAAAGTTTTTATCATGGCCACGAAATCTAAACTTCACTGAAAACAGCTATTTTATTCCACTTCTCCCCCCTCACTCCCAGAATGTGGTGTCAGCTTCAGTCATCCTCCGTGACCTTGTGGCTCCGTCACTCCCCAAGATTCTTGCGTCTTGTGTTTCATATCCTCCGGAGAAAACGTGGTGGCCATTGGCCATCCAGTGAATTTCTGATTTCGGTCAGAAGTTGGTGTTTTGGGTCAACTGTGGCAGGGCAGTAAGGACCGCTTGGTTCCCTTCCTTCAGCAAGTTCACAGAGAAGAGGACCGAGGGTCAGCTAGCGGGGCAGGAACACACCCCCAGCACCCATTACTTAGGCAGCAGTGTTGTTAAATGTCAAAGCAAGGACGGCTTTATGCTTTTTCTTTGTCTAATGAGAGACCCCAAACTGCATGTTTGTGTGACATCTTTAAAATCTTCTTTCCTTAGAACGCCTGACAGACAATCTCAGAATTGGACAGACATCCATAGTTGCTGCTCAGATGTTTCTTTTTTTCAGAGTTTTGCTGCTAAGAATATCTCCCCAACATTTGACTTCACTGTGGCCCATAATGGTCTCTGAATTAGTAAGTACAAGTATCTTAACTCTTAAAAGTGGGGTCGGTGCTTTTTAAAATGCTTTTTTAGAAATAATATACTATTTTGTATATACTTTAATGTTTATTTAGTTTTAAGAAAGAGAGACAAAGTATGAGTGGGGCATGGACATAGAAGGAGACAAGATTCGAAGCAGGTTTTGGGTTCTAAGGTGTTAGCACTGAGCTTGCTATGGGGCTCGAACTTGTAAACCATGAGATCATGACCTGGGCCAAAGTCAGATGCTCAACTGACTAAGCCACTCGGCACCCTAACTATTTCATATATATTTTAATTTTATCTACGAAATTTCTTTTTTTTACTCTGCAAAATTTTCAATCAGGTTGGTAGCATGAAGTCAGGTCTTGGTTAAATAGGAATTTTTTTTAAGACAACGCCATTTAATGTATCTCTCGGAAATTTTATGGTTTGAATAAACAAGGTATCAAACTTTAAGGCACGGTGAATAGAAACTGGCCACAGTTGGACAAGTAGAGAAGATAAAATTCAAGAAACATGTGGGGCACCTGGGACGCTCAGTTGAGTCACCAACTCTTGATTTCGGCTCAAGTCATGATCCCAGGATTGTGGGATCAAGCCCCACGTCCAGCTCTGCGCTGAGCATTAGAGACTCTGCGTGAGATTCTGTCTCCCTCTGCCTCTCTCCCCTGCTTGTACCCTCTCGCTCTCTCTCTAAAATAAAAAAATAAATAAAAATAAAAACCTCTGTAAGTTACTATCTGCCTTCAGCTGCAGTCAGAAAAGTTTCGAGGTAAGCTCTGTTAGATCAAGTGCCTCGGGGGAGAAAAGATTCAGAATTTTAGATTTGTGTCCTTTCACGGACAACTGAATATGTGAGTTGGAGATGCTCTCTCATTGTGAAGTCAAAGTCCAGTCAGAGGGAGAGGTCAGGTTATCATGTTTCAGAGCTACTGTAGGCTCTACTTTACTAATCTGAAGATTAATCCTTTAAATTCGAAATTATAGAGTTTACACCCATCACTGAAAACAATACCATCACATACCGTGACCTAGCATCCCATGAATCCATGTAACTAAAGATTCCTAATCAAAAACTAATCTGTCCTAAATCCTTCAAATTTCAGTTGAAGATCTTAGTGGCCAGAAGTTCATGTTCACTGATAATAGAGTTCCGTAATAGGCCCCCTATACTTATCTTGTGAGTTTCTTTGAAGCCATGTCTTATATAGAAATATTTAAGGTTGAAAGCTTAATGCTATTGAGAGGGCTATTAATAACCATTAATCTCAGAAAGTGCTAGAAGTTTCTGGATAGGCTTTTAAGAGTAGCATTTCCAAAATGCTCCGGGCATTTAATTCTTTATCCTTACCCACATTTGGTTATAAATTACTCCTACAGATGTGTCATAAGATTCTGAATACATATTTAGGAATATTTTCAAAATTCCTTTTTCAGGACTAATATTACTATTTCATATATATCTAATTTTATATGAAAACTTTTAAGTTGGTAACACAAAGCTCTTGGTTAAACAGAGAATATTTTATTTTCTATAATTTGATCTTTTAATTGTCTGCTTGTTCCAACTAATTTGCATTGTTTGAGGCTATTTGCTTTTTAAACCTTTATTCTAATTTTACTGAGACATAATTGGCAGATAACCGTAAGATATATAAAGTGATTTGACTAACGTATTGTGAAGTGAGGACCTCCATGAGGTCAGCTACTGTCCAGCATCTCAAATAGATAAAGAAAATCGAGAAAGAAAAAAATGTGATAAGAACTCATAAGATTCAGTTAACTTCACAAATGCCTCCAGCATCGCGAAGTGTTGTCATGTTGTACTCACATCCCTACGACTCATTTATCTTGTAACGGAGGTTCCAGCTTTGTGACCACCTCCATCCAGTTTCCCCTCCCCCCACCCCATGCCTGGGGTAACTACAAACCTGATTTCTTTTTCTATGAATTTGGTTTGTTTTGGATTTTTTCAAGATTTCATATATAAATGAGATTATACAGTATTTGTCTGGCTTAATTCACTTATTATAATATTGTCAAGCTCCATCCGTGTTGTTCCAAATAGCAGGATTTCCTCCCTTTTAAAAGCTGAATAGGGGAGCCTGGGTGGCTCAGTCGGTTGGGCGTCCAACTTCAGCTCAGGTCATGATCTCACAGTTCCTGGGTTCAAGCCCCGCATCGGGCTCTGTGCTGACAGCTCAGAGCTGGAGTCTGCTTCAGACTCTGTGTCCCTCTCTCTGTCCCTCCCCCACTCCTGCTTTGTCTCTCTCTCTCTCTCTCTAAGATTAAATAAATATTAAAAAAATAAATAAAAATAAAAGCTGAATAATATTCTACTGTATGTACATATACAGCGTTTTCTTTATCCGTTCATCCATCAGTGGACCGTTTGGACTATTCCCTGTCTTGGCTGTTGTAAATAGTGCCGCAGTGGACATGGGTGTGTGTATATCTCTTCAACCTAGTGTTTGCGTGTCCTTCTGGTATATTCCCAGAAGTGGAATTACTGGGTCATACAGTTGTTCTGTTTTTTATTTTTTTATGTTTCTTTTTTTTTTTTTTTTGAGAGAGAGAGAGTGCAAGCAGGGGAGGGTCAGAGCTGGCAGTCAGCACAGAGCCCAACGTGGGACTCGAACCCACGAACCGTGAGATCATGACCTGAGCTAAAGCCAGATATTTAACCAACTGAGCCACCCAGGCGCCCTGATGTTTAATTTTTTGAAGAACCTCCATCCTGCATCCCAGAGGGGCTGTCCCCGGTTAGGTCCCCGCCAGCAGTGCCCGAGGGCTCCCTTCGCCCCACAGACTCACCAGCATGTGTTGTCTCTTGTCTTTCTGATGCTAGTTCTTCTGACAGCTGTGAGGTGACACCTCACTGGGGTTTGCATTTGCATTTGCCTGATGGTTAATGATGTTGAGCATCTTTTCATCTGTACCTGTTGGCCATGGTATCTCCTTTGGGAAAATACCTATTCGGGTCCTTGGCCCATTTTTAAATTGAATGATCAGTGTTTTTGTTATGGAGTTGTATGAGTTTTTTAAATGTATTTTGGATATTGACCCCTTACCAGATATTTGATTTGCAAATAGTTTTTCCTATTCCGCAGGTTATCTTTTTGCTGATTCTCTTGCTTTATATACTATTTTTTATGGACATCTAAATCTTAAAACATCAAGCTAGGTTTAATCCCTCTCCAATAGTAAATTGAATTATGTTTTCTTTTTAAGATTCAGACATTCATACAGCTTGAAGAAGATTTGAAAGAGGATGATGAGTCATTGAGGTAAGCTGCGTGAGGGTGGTCTGTCTGCACGTGAGTGAACATCACTTTGTGATGTAGGATTGTCTAACAATCAATATTATTTTTCAAAAATTTTTTAACGTTTATTTACTTATTTTGAGAGAGTGTGTGTGTGTGAGAGGGGGAAGGGCAGAAAGAGTGGGAGACATAGAATCCAAAGCAGGCTCCAGGCTCTTAGCTGTTGGCAGAGAGCCTGATGCGGGGCTTGACCCCACGAACTGCGAGATCATGACCTGAGCTGAAATCAGCACTCAACCGACTAAGCCACCCAGATGCGCCAAACACTCAATTTTATTTTCTTGACATTCCACCATTCTTTTTTTTTTTTTTTTAATATTTTATTTATTTTTGAGACAGAGACAGAGTGCGAGCGGGGGAGGGGCAGAGAGAGAGGGAGACACAGAATCCAAAGCTGTGAGATCATGACCTGAGCCAAAGTCGGACGCTCAACCGACTGAGCCCCCCAGGCACCCCGCGACCATTCTGCAACAGAAAAACCCTTCTTAGGGACACTGCATAGGCAAACAGACTGGGGCATATGTAAACGAATTCATAACAATAGGGGTTTTTTTTTGTTTTGTTTTGTTTTTTGCAAATTTTCAGAAACAGTAACAAAATCAACAGAACGAAAGTTTCAGTTGCTGACAGCAATGGGCCCTCCCCGGGGGAGATAGCCCAGAGTGAGCTCATCTTGTATTTGTCAGCCTGCAAGTTCTTGGACACAGCACTTTCTTTTCCACCTGACAAGATGCCGTTATTTCAAATGTAAGTCAGATAAGCCCGTGTGTCCTCCTCGAAACGGTGACTTGCCTCGCAAGCACTTTCACCTGGTCTGTACAGAGTGGGAAAGGCCACGGAGGGTTTCTGGTGGCCCGCAAGCCTACTCAGGGCACCAGGTGTCAGCATGCTGACAACACCTGTGGTTTTCTGGATTTGCCTCCCAGTGGTGTTGATGGCTGGGTTCCTGCTGTGTATGCATGTGTTTCGGTGGTTTTGCTCTTCCGTGTTTATAAAACAAGAGCCACGGACTAGCAGTCCTCACTGCATTTGTGTAGCTTTCTTCTGTCTGTTTGTTTTTAATTAAATAAGTGGCACACGCTGTCTCCAGGGCGCTTTGCCCCCATTGGCTTACATTTCCTGTCGGCTTAACACAGCTGCACACACGTCTAATTTCACGCCTGCCCAGTGCCGCTTCTCTCTGTCCTGCCCTCCTGAGGCAAGAGTTGTCATGTAGAAATGTGTGGTGTGGTTAAAATGTGGGTTCCTTTCAACTGCATATTACAAAGTAAAAAAAAGCCAATCCGAAGTGGCTTGAAATAGTGTGATTCCAACCACAGGATACTCTGGAAAAGGCAGAGCTATGGAGACAGCCAGAAAGCGTGTCAGGAGTCGCACCGCAGGGGGTCAGAACACAGAGGATTTTTAGGACTCTGAAACTACTTTGTTTGGTGCTATGAGGATGGATACGTGTCCTTACGCATCTATCCAAAGCCATAGAACGCACTCCCCCGGGAGTGCACCCGGAGGTGCGCTCTGGCCTCAGGCGATAATGTGAGTCCATGTCACCTCCTTGATTGTGACGAACTTACACTCTGGTGGAGGACATTGATAGCGGGGAAGGTATTGC
>NC_043704.1:10419507-10434214 GCF_006229205.1 Suricata suricatta | reverse complement strand
GTGGGGGGCAGAGTGATAGCGGGGAAGGCAATGTGTGGGGGGCAGAGTGATAGCGGGGAAGGCATTGGGTGGGGGGCACAGTGATAGCGGGGAAGGCAATGGGTGGGGGGCACAGTGATAGCGGGGAAGGCAATGTGTGGCAGAAGTGGGGGACACATGGGAGGCCTCACTTACTTTCTGCTCAACTATTTGCAAACCTAAAACTCCAAAAACGAAAGTTTTTTTTAAAGTGGTTCTGATGTATGTGATTACACACGGCTGCGTTATTCATAAAAAGTGGAGGAAATCTAAAGTCCCCGGATGTACGAGTGGATAAGTAACATTGGAATATCCATACAATGAAATATTCAGAAAAAAAGAAAAGAAATACTGGCATGTCCTCCAACATGGATGAACTTTGACGACGTTACGTTAAGCAAAAGAAGCCAGTCACAAAGAACCACATACTGCGCGATTCTGTTATGTGAAATGTCCCAAATAAGAAAATGTGTCGAGGCAGCAAAGAGATTGGTGGTGGCCTAGATCAGGGGGATGTAAGGGGTTGAGGAGCGATAGCTGGAGGGAGCGGGTATTCTTTTAGGGGCCATGAGAAAATCCGAAAATTGAGTATGGTGGTGGATAGACAAGTCTGTGAATAAACTAAAAGCTGTTCCATTACATTCTTCACGTGGGCGAATTGTACGGTATGTGAATTATATCTCCATAAACCTGTTGAAAAATCTTTTCTGAAGTGGGCTCTGAGCGAGCACGCCTGACTTCGATTGTTTTCATCCAGTTACAGGTGGGCATTTGTCCCAGAAGTGGACACAGAGGGCCCCGCCTTCCCGTCAGACCTAGAGGAGAATCACCAAGAATGCAGACCCCACACTGTTAGGATTCTAGAACTTCTGAAATTGAAATACGGGGTAAATGTCTTCCTTTCTACAGTTAGTGTGTGTGGCCGAGGGGAGAAAGGCCGGGCAGCGAGGGTGGCCAGAGAGGCCACTTGATTCTAATGACCGAATAGTTTCCAGAAGACTTGGAGGTGGTAAAAATGTCATCTTTATTTCCTCATTTGCACGTCACTTCCTCTTCCCACTGGCTGAGGTGCGCCTCCTGCATCGCACAACCACGGGGAAGTGGTTTTACACAGTCGTTTCTTAGGCAGAGGGAGGGCCTGCAGGAGGAAAGGCAGGGGTGCGGGGGCGGGGCGGGGCGGGGCGAAGTCTGGCGGAAAAAGTCAGTTGAAGACCTAGCATCTGAGTTTGTCTGGAAACCGCGGCCGGTGCCGAGCTGACGAGGAATGACCCAGGAGAGCCCGTCGCGGCTGCCTGCTGCCCACGTGTCCTTTGCTGGCACCTCTCAGCCTTAACGAAGCCGGCTCATCTTTATGGGGGCGTTCCTCTCGTTTTTGTTTTCTTCTCGCAGGAAATGGGCAGCCCTGATGAGAGCCCCGCGAGCCGTGAGCTCCCTCTTCTGCGCCAGCACTCCGTTTCCAGCATCAGGCAGTTGATGCCATTCTTCCAGACTCTAAACTGCGCTTTCAAAACCCAGAGTCAGCGGTCTGCCGGCACCCCAGGGCCCCCAGGCTTGGAGTTCCCGGTCACACACAGCCCAAGGGTCCTGAACCAGCTAGAAGAATGTGTTGAATATGATTTCCTGGAACACCTGGAATGTTAGCCTGATAAGACAGGATTTGTCTACTCCATTTACTGATACTGCGGTGACATCCAGGACTCATTGTGAACAAGAGAGGAGCTGCAGATAGTGCTTTGTAAACAAGACGATTTCAATCTTGAAGGTAGATTTCACATAATTTTCTGTTGGGCAACAAAACACACCTCCCTAAATGCCTTGTAATATACTTGAATCTGATTGTATGTTTCGTCCTCAATTTATGTAAAGAAAATAAAATTAATATATCATCTAATGCGAGCACAAAATTCGGAATATGAAGTAAAGTATGAAGGCAGTGAAGAGTTGTTTCCTTTGTTGGTGCAAACGGCTGGCTCGTATGTTTCTCTACAAGTTTACACTTGTTGGACATTACTCTTAACCCCTCACCCATATGTCCTTTGGCATTTTAATGCCAAAATACATTATTTTCTGAAAATAATAATTGCCCATTACCACTGAGACTATTCAGCAGTGGTGAGGGCTTGAAGTTACCTCAGCGTATTTAACTCTCGCTCATTAAAATCACGTATGAAGGGGCACCTGGGTGGCTCATTTGGCTGAGCAACGGACTTCCTCTCAGATCATGATCTTGAGGTCTGTGAGTTCGAGCCCCACGTCGGGCTCTGTGCTGACAGCTCAGAGCTTGGAGCCTGTTTCAGACTCTCTCTCTCTCTCTCTCTCTCTCTCTCTCTCTCTCTGCCTCTGCCCCTACCCCTACTCACATGCTCTCTCTCTCTCTCTCTCAAAACATAAACATTAAATGGGGCGCCTGGGTGGCTCAGTTGGTTAAGCCTCCGACTTTGGCTCAGGTCAGATCTCACGTTCGTGGGTTTGAGCCCTGCGTCAGGCTCTGTGCTGACAGCTAGCTCAGAGCTTGGAGCCTGCTTCTGGTTCTGTGTCTCCTTCTCTCTGCCCCTCCCCCTCTCATGCTCTGTCTCTCTCTGTATCAAAAATAAATAAAACATTAAAAAAAAATTTTTTAATAAACATTAAAAAAAAGTGGGGGACACCTGGCTGGCTCAGAAGAGCGTGCGACTCTTGATCTTGGGATTGGGAGTTTGAGCCCCAAATAAACAAACTTTTTAAAAAATCACGCATTAAAATCACAGTGCATCCAGCTTTGAAAGAAATACATAGTTTTCAAAACTGTGACACCCGTGACCCCAGTTACATACTGGGATGCACCTTGCCAACACGTCCTTTAACCTCAGTCAGCCCCTGCGCTCATAGGGCCTTTATCGCCTGCAACCGCTGTCAGGGAAGTGGACTCTTTCGGCTCCTCCCTTTTCCTTTGTCCTTTCTGCGGCCTCGTTACCACTTGGTAGACATCACTGGCCATTAAAATAATCCCTTCCTAAGCACAGACTTCTCTCTCCTGGCATCAGGTCACCCCACTCTCTCCCAGCCGCTCTGACTGAAGCCGGCTACCTTGTTTAGGGCCCCGGCTCAGGGCCCCTGCTCTGCTCAGGGAGCCTGACCTCTGTGCCAGGGAGCGTGGCCTGCCACCCCGACTTGTCTGCCTCATGACCCTTTTCAGCCTTCGGAGCATTCCCTGCAGCCGAGTTCCGGGCCAGACGACACACACTGGCTAGTGTGTGCGCTCATGGATTGGTTTGGGATTAACCAACGTTGTTGCTTAAGTTTCTCCCAACGTCCTAGTACTTCCCAGGCTTTGCGCCGTGTAGAATCGATTTGTGTCAGTAGCCCCAACGTGGGATTTGGGGAGCACAGAACCACCTGGTCGCCTGCATAAGGGCACAAAATAAGAATTCAAGTGCACCACTAGAAATATGGGTATTCATGCAAATATGTGTTAAAAATTACAAGACAATGATGGGTTTTTGTATGTAAGGGCTATCTTTAAAAACATCCGCAAGTTTGGTGACTAAAATTTTAAATACTGAAGCATAGAATTGTAATTTCAGTGTAAGTTCTACTGTGAGTTGGCTGTAATTCAGATTGTGAGGAGTGAACCACATGCCGATGGATAGTTAACCTCAAGGGGATCGTATGTTCACACCTCAGAGTTTACAAAACTAATAACTGTGCCACCAGGAGCTATTACACCATCTGTACTTAGATTAACGACTTTGTTTTTCTTTTCTTTTTCTCTCTAGTGTCTAATGGTCTCTGTAAATACCATATCTAATTTAATCCTTACTTATTAAAAAGAAATCTTAAAAGGGATTCCATAGGGGCGCCTGGGCGGCTCAGTCGGTTGAGCCTCTGACTTCGGCTCAGGTCATGATCTCACAGTTCATGGGTTCGAGCCCCACGTCAGGCTCTGTGCTGACACCTCAGAGCCTAGAGCCTGCTCTCAATTCTGTGTGTCCCTCTCTCTCTGACCCTCCCCTGCTCATAAACTGTCTCTCAAAAATAAATGTTAAAAAAAAATTTTTAAAGGGATTCCACACTACATCCCTATGTTTCTCATGGAACACTAAGTAAGCCTTATAAATGTGATGCATGTTTAAATCGTTAGTGAATACCACAGTAGTTGAGGTAGTAACCTGTTAAGTCAACTTGCGTGGGTGTGATGCTCAGCTTCCCCACACACTAGCTTGGGCAAAACATCGTGCCTCGGTTTTCTCACCTATAAAATGGGAATATCGAATACAACTATGTCTTAGGGTTCTAGCAACTAACCATTTCTGGGATCTATGAACAGTTTTGCACCCGTCAGTAAAAAGCCTGTGCCCACCCCAATATCCGTAAGTGTGAGCAAAAAAGCAAGATGAGCGGTTCTGACATTTTCTTCTTCAGAACAGAGGCCCCTCACCACTCTTTGGAGCCAACTGCTCTGCCTCTATTCCTCCTGGTGGAAATGGTCCGTGTCTAGCCCTCAGCCACTGCACGGAGGGCAGGGAGCGTGCCTGGAGAGGTGGGGCTTGCCAAGAGCGGCCATTGCCAAGGAGAACGGACCGGTGCCCTAACAGTGCAGGCTTGAACGCACGCAGCTGCGGGCACTGCTGCTGGGAGGGCGGCCCATGTGTGCGGATGAAGCGATCCCTGTAACAGAGTGCTTTGCAGGGGCCAGGCACGGTGCCAGGTGCCTCTCGGGCATCAGTTTCTTTTTCCCCACCCCCTTAGGAAATAGAGGCTTACCTCATCCAGCAGAGCTAGGAAACGAAACCTAGATCTGTCTCCTTCTACGAGCCCCGTTCTCCGCCCCAGCGCTGAAAAAATCAGACAGGAAATCCCCGTGGTGGCACTGCTGTTCCGCACCCTGTGGAAGGCAAGTTTCTGAAACGACCCCGCCCATCTGTGACTTCCTGCAAAACCAGCTCGTGCCAGGGCCCCAGCGCAGACACGGCAGCTCCTAGCTTCGAACGTGTGCTGAGATCTGTCTGAAAGGAGAACAAGCCTTGTTTTCCGGGACTTGTACATTATGCCCAGTTAAATTAGGAGTAGAAGTAGCTAGGTTTGTGGAAGTAGCTAATGAAGGTTGAACGTAAAAGTTCTGAACAACTCCCTGGGAGATCAGGCAGGTTCTGTGCCGTTGGAATAAAATGCTTTGAGGTTAAGACCATGCCTGCTAGCAGGTATTATTGCGGTTCAGTGAGACACACAAACCAATGAGTGTGCAAAATCAACACCTTCAAGGAGAAAATGATTAGGAGCAGAATTGGAGCCGGCTCAGGAGTCTCCACTTCTGCATGAAGGAACAGCTGGGCTTCTGAGTGTCAGATTAGTATCCTGTGTGCGTGTGATCATGTGTATACATGTCGTTGTATCATGCAGTAACCATTTCACACCGTTCAGTCCTCTTCAACCGGACTCCGTGCCATCCCTGAAGTTCAGAGTGCAGAAGATCCCGTCAGGCATGTCTCAGGATGGATGGGAGTATCCTGAGGTTACAAATCTGCCAGTTACAGTTAGGATCCAGCAGAGCAACTACGCATAGCAAGGGTCCTCACGAGGATCAGCTGGAGAGCTTGCGAACCTGCAGAATGCCTAGCCTCCTCCCCAGAGAGTCGGAATCAGGAGAAGGGATGACATTCAGAAATCTGCATGTGTAACAAGTTATTTTTGTCACCGGTGCTTCCTGGATCATTCTTGGAGACACGCTAGTTTTCAGAGCAATTTATTCATAAACATGGTGACTTATGGAAACCAGGAGGAAGCCAGCAAGGCTGAGCTTCCTTGGGCACTTGTCATCCTATATTCCTATATAGGTAGCTCCTTCCAGATGGTTCTCCATCAAATCAAGTAAGTCCACCTTTGAACCAAGGGGAAAGGAAATAGCCTAAAATACTGTGAGTGTAGGGACACCTGGGTGACTCAGTTGGTTAAGCCTCCGGCTTCGACTCAGGTCATGATCATGGGTTATGAGTTTGAGCCCCAGGTGGAGCGCTGTGCTGACAGCTCAGAGCCTGGGGCCTGCTTCGGATTCTGCGTCTCCCTCTCTCTCTCTGCCCCTTGCTCGCTCACACCCTGTATCCCCTCTCTCTCTCTCAAAAGTAAATAAACATTAAAAACTTTTTTAATACTGTGGGTCTAGAAGAGAGGTAGCTCCTCAAAGAGTTAAAAATAAAATTCCCATACAATACAGCAATTTCACTAAAAAGAACTGAAACCAGGGTCTCAGATATTTTTTAAATTTATTTTACTGTTTATTTTTGACAGAGAGAGAGAGAGAGAGCCCGCGAGCAGGGAAGGGGCAGAGAGAGAGAGGCAGACACAGAATCTGAAGGAGGCTCCAGGCCCTGAGCTGTCAGCACAGAGCCCGATGTGGGGCTCGAACCCATGAACTGTGAGATCATGACCTGAGCCAAAGTTGGACACTCCTCCGAGTGAGCCACCCAGGCGCCCCTGGGGTCTCAGATACTTGTACACCCACATTCATGGCAGCATTATCCACAAAAGCCATTCGGTGGAAATGACCCAAATGTCCAACAGATGAATGGCTAAACAAAATGTGGTCTAGCCACACAATCGAACATTATTCAGCCTTAAAAAGGAAGACTCTTGATCTTGGGGGTGTGGGTTTGAGCCCCACTTTGGGGGTAGAAGTTACTTAAAAATACAATCGTTAGGGACACCTGGGTGGCTCAGACAGTTAAGCGTCCAACTCTTCGTTTTAGCTCAGGTCATTATCTCACAGTTATGAGTTTCCAGCCCTGTCCTAGGCTCTGTGCTGATAGCGCGGTGCCTGTTTGGGATTGTCTCTCCCTCTATCTGCTCCTCCCCGACTCATGTTCGTTCTCTTATGCTTGCTCTTTTCCAAAATAAATAAATAAACTTTAAAAAATTAAAATGAAGTCTTAAAAATATATGTACATATATACACATCAATATAGTTTTTTTGATATTGACATCTTTATCTAAATGGCTAGTTATGAGATAGATGAAATCCCATTTATAATAACAATAATAAAATACCCGGGGGGGGGGGACTTCATAAGAACTCATTGAAGAAAATATTTCCAAAGGAAGGAAACTTGGAGTGAAAGGAAAGGCTCACTAGGAGGTGAAGAGGCAGATTCAACATCATTAAGTTGTAAATTCTAAATTAACCTATGAATTTAAGGCAATACCCCAGAAACAACACTTAGTTGGGTTTTTTTTCTTCAAACAGGATAAACTCATCCTAAAATTTATATGGGAAAATAAAAGTAGCCAGAAATTTTCTGAAAACAAGGAGTAAAGAACAGAACTATACTCAGTAGGTCTTGAAACATATTATAAAGCTAAAATAATTGGTACCAGTGCAGGACCAGACAGCAGATCAGTAGAATAAAACAGAGTCCATCGATGGACACAAATGCACAGAAAAATGTAGTATTCAAAGCAATAGGGGGAAAGAAAGGTGGCTTTTCTGATCAATGGCATTGGGGTAACCAACAGAAAAAAAATAAATTGGATTTATATATCCCATCTTTCACCAAGATAAGTTCCAAACAGATCAAAGGTTGAAACCATGAAGAATCCATAAAAATACTAGAAGAAATCAAGAGGAGGCATTTACATAAGCCAAGAATGGAGATGATCTTTCTTAGATGAATATAAATTCCAGAAACCATAAGTAAATATTCAATAATTTTGACTATATGAATTTTCTTTTAAAAACTCTGCATAACAAAAATCATAAGCAAATTAAAAGACAAATGGCAAACTGAGAAAAGCATTTGAAAAGACTCCTATTACAAAGGGCTAATTTTTCCAATATTCAAAGAACTTCTATTAAAAGAAAAAGTATAGAAAGATGGACAAAGAAATAAATGGGGAGATTCTACAAACACACACACACACACACACAAATTGGCTTTAACACATGCAAAAAGATGCTCAAACTTACGAGGAAAAATTTAAAATTGCTCTGAAATATTATTCACTGACCATTTCAGCACGTATTAGTAGTAGGGAAAAACAGGATCCCTTCTACATATAAGGAATATAAATTAGTACAAGCTCTTTGGAGGAAATTTGGCAATTTCTCTCAAGACTATGATTGAGTGTATCTTTTGACCCAACAATTCTACTTCTGGGAATTTGTCTGATATACGTATACATGTATAACTCACATACAAATTATTCATTGTAGTCTTATCAATAATAATAAAACTTGGGAGACAACCTTTGCCCACCAGCACAAGGATCGGCTGAAGAAATTACATCAATAGAATGGAATGTTATTAAGGATCCTGGCTGGCTAGGTCAGTAGAGCATATGGTCTTGATCTCAGGGTCGTGAGTTCGATCCCATATTGGGCATAGAGATTACTTAAAAAAAAAAAAAAGGAATGTTTTGAAGTTGCATGAGGAAGTTCTTTATGTAGTTTTGGAAGGATCTCTAAGATACACTGTTCAATGTAAAAGTCAAGGTGCATATCTGTACATGTTTGTGAAAGCAGTCAGATTTCACATTGTGTTTGTTAAATCAGGCGGAGATTTTATTTGACAAATATCCTAACCCCTGTATTAACTTTAAATATTTCTCTTTCCGTGACTTAGTCCATTTTCCTTTGACTTAATCCTATAAAAATACTGTAGACGGGGTGGCTTAAACAACAAACATTCATTTTTCACAGATCTGGAGGCTAAGAGTTCAAGGTCAAGTTACCGTATTGGTTCTTCCTGTGTTGTCCTAATATTACGCAAGAGTTGAGGGGGCTCTGGGGGGGCCTCTTTTATGATAAGGGCACTAATATCCATGAGGGCTTCACCTTTGTGACATAATCACCTCCCAAAGGCTCCACCAAATACATTCATTGGGAGGTAGGATTTCAACGTATGAATCTGGGGGGATTCAGTCTACAGCACTCCCCAAATAAGATAGTTTGCTATCATTAAAAAAATCACATCAAACTCAGCCTTTTTTTTTTCCATAATAAAGATTTCCATGTAAGCTTGGGTTTGGCTGGTACAAACAGAAGAGGGGTGTGGTGGGGCATTTATTTTCCTGCAAAATCCCCTTTTATACACTCTAGCGTAGGCTCAGCCTGTACATGTTTGCCTCACATTTTTTTTCGATATGAGTAAGCCTTGAGAATGTGGAATGCCACAGTGTGCTCAATTGTATTAAAAGGGGGGGGACAAAAACATGTATATACAGGGAAGTATTTGCTTGCACATGAATACATTGTCTATGCCTGTTGTTGTCCTAACAAATTACCATAAACTGAGTGGCTTAAAACTACCGAAATTTCTTCTCTTCCAGCTCTGGAGGCCGATGTCTGAAATAAGTTTCACTGGGCTGAAACTGAGCTGTCTGCGGAACCTTGTTCCCTCTGCAAACTCTAGGGAATCTAGAGCTGAGTTGCCTAGTCTTTTCCATCTTCTAGAACTGCATTCCTGGCATTCCGTGGCTCAAGACCCCTTCTTTTGAAAACCAGCAGTATAGGGGCGCCTGGGTTCCAAGGAAGCAGTTGGTTAGGCCTCCGACTTCCGCTCAGGTCATGATCTCACAGTTCGTGGGCTTAAGCCCCGCGTTGGGCTGGGTGCTGACAGCTCAGAGCCTGGAGCCTGCTTCAGATTAGGTGTCTCCCTTTCTCTCTGACCCTCCCCTGTTCGCGCTATCTCTCAAAAATAAATTAAAAACATTAAAAATAAAAAAATTCAAACCCAGCATTATAGCATCTTCAAGTCTGTCTGCTTCAGGGGCCAAATAACCTTCTGTGGCCCTGTCTCCCTCCTTGTCTTATATAACTATTTTTTAAAGTTTATTTATTTATTTTGAGAGAGAAGAGAAAGACTAGGAGGGGATAGGGGCAGAGAGAGGGAGAGAACAGAATCTTAAGCAGGCTCCATGCTGCCAGCACAGTCTGGTGCAGGGCTCAAACTCACAAAACCTGTGAGATCATGACCTGAGCTGAAGTCAAAAGTTGGGTGCTTAACCAGCTGAGCCACCCAGGTTGCCCCTGTGTCTGTTTTATAAGGACCCTTGGGATCACATCCAGGGCTCATCCACATAATCCGGGCTAATCTCATCTCAAAATTTGCTGCACAGCACATGGTTTAGTAAGGGAAGAAGTTGGGATAACAAGTGAAGAGTTGTCAGCCCTAGACTGACACAGTACTATACTAGTAAATTAAAATTCTATTTGGATTCCCACAAAGCGACAGTTGAGACTCATCAAATTGATTTCACAAGGGACAGATGGGCCACGATTTAACAAACACAGACAGCCTTGAGATCCTTAAGTTCAAGAGAGGAAACCTTGGCTGTTTTGTTCATCACTGACCCTGAGAGACACGAAGAGGGCTCTCAATAAAGAGTTGATTTAAAAAAATGTCTCTTAGATAACAATCTTAGAGCTGGAGGGAACCGAGAAATTATCTAGTGCAGGGCATTGTAGGGGCCCATTCAGCCAAAAGGCCTGTTGAGACCCCGCTGGAAGTCACCAAGAGGAACGCACATATCTCCAGCTTGTCTGGAAAGTGCGACCCTGGTGCAAGTGAGGTCCCTTAGTTGAGGATCAGGAGCGAGTCGCTCTCCTGGGAGACTGAGCGTACAGTGTCATATGGCTTGTTGGGTCCTGCTTTCCTTTGTTTTAGAGAATGTGCGCATGACCTCTTGATCATGATGGATTAGAGACTGGAGTTAGTTTTCTATGACCTTTAATTAGTTTCGGTGAGTGGGCAAATTTTCAGATTGAAATTCCCTTCCTGGTCAGGGGCGCTTTGCCCGTAAATCATCATGTTCACCTTTAAAAGAAAAAAATACACTGATTCATTCAAAGAACACCTGTAAAGAGGAACTCTGTGGGGAAAGGACTAGCCTGTTAGAAGGCTACACTTGCTTCACTTGGGGCATAGCACTTGGATTTCTCACTATCCCGCAGTTTTCACTAAATGCAGTTTAAAAACTGAAGCTTGAAAAGCAGAAATAAAATGCAATTTCCAAGACGTGTCTACCTAACTGCCAATCTGCTTTCCCCACAAAGGCATTTTGGTGACACTCCATCACATTAATCTTCAAAATGTTTGTAACAAATCTCTGTGAAATGAGTTAATGTCCTGAGATTATGATCTAAGTGATTTACCTATTTATATGTCCAGGTGCACATGTTGAAAGAAAATAGATTTCTCTCTTGTTTTTTTTCAAGTGGATTAACAAAGCACTGAAATGTATCTAAGTGGCATCACTCTGGTAAATTACGGTGGCATTTTAACTTTTATGACAACTGCATTGACTTATATAGTTGAAGAGGCTTCTCTTTCCTTTCCGAGCTTTCATTTTCTGTAGATGACTTTTCCTTTAGCTATAACATATTCAATTAATTCATGATGGCCTCCAAACTGGTAAATCAAATGCTCCCATCTAGAAGGAAATCAAAGGTACTTTAATGCATACAAGTCAAAATTACCCCTTTGTCAATAAATGCTAATTTAAAAATAAAAAGAAAAGAAAAAAATAGCCTTGTCATAAGCTTCGATTAATAATATTACTTATACATAAAACAAAGCCCTGCTGATGTATTTTGAGTGATGAATTATGTTTTTTGATCTTCTGTATTGTACCTCATTTCTGTTTTGATTTTCTGTTTTCGCTACCATGAAAGTAATAATTTTTTCTGGAAGTTACAAACAATGTAATCATTTAAAAATGATGTAATCACCTATGATATATAAAGATTCTAAGCATCACAGTAAAGTGCAATCTTGCCACCATTCACTTTGTCTGTCTTCTTTCTTATAGATATTGCGCCGACACCAACCCCCTAATCAGGGACCCTGGTGCGTGGGCTGGTGCCCCCCAGGGCATTACAAAGGGTATTAACTAGCACTCTGATTTAGGTGATTCACATTATGTCATTTGCCCAATGGTGAGTGGCAAAAGTGACAACAGAATATTTCCTCATGCATTCAGATCTTCCTCTACTTACGATAGAGTTACCTCCCAATAAAGCCATTGCAAGTTGAAAATATATCGTATGTTGGGAGCGCCTGGGTGGTTCAGTCAGTTAAGTGTCCGACTCTAGGTTTCAGCTCAGGTTGTGATCTCGAGGTCAGGAGACTGAGCCCTGTGATGGGATTCTCCCTTCCCCTCCCTCCCTCCCTCTCTGCCCCTCCCCTGCTCGCATTCTCTCTTTTTCTCTCCAAATAAATAAACATTAAAAAATATCATAGGTTGAAAATGCATATTAATAAATCTAAACATACTGTACATCATAGCTTAGCCTAGCTTCATCTTAAATGTGTTCAGAACACTTAATGCTACTCCACGGTTGGACAAAATCATCTAATACAAAGCCTATTTTATAAGAAAGTGTTGGATATCTCATTGTTTACATACTGTACCGAAAGTGAAAAACAGACCGGTTGTACGGGTGCAATGGTTGTTAAGTGTGTGGGTTGTTCATTCCGATAGCATGGCTGACTGGGAACTAAGCTCTGTGCTACCTGGTATATGTGAGACATCGCTGGCCCAGGGTTAACCTTAAAAGTAAAGTAAAAACTGCCAGTTGTTTTACTGGCAAAATTGGGTTTATTTAAGAATAAAAGAGAATTGGAATCCAGGACAAACATGGTGCAGCAAAATAATAGGTGGTTCCAGAGAATAAAGGAGAGGTACCCTTTCTTTTTTTTTTTTTAAATTTTTTTTTATTGCTTTTTATTTTATTTTTGAGAGACAGAGCGAGACAGCTAGAGCAGGGGAGGGGCAGAGAGAGAGGGAGACACAGAATCCGAAACAGGCTCCAGGCTCTGAGCTAGCTGTCAGCACAGAGCCCGATGCGGGGCTCGAACCCACAAACTGTGAGATCTGACCTGAGCTGAAGCCGGACGCCCAACCGACTGAGCCACCCAGGCGCCCCAAGGTACCCTTTCATAAGGAGGAAATGGGTAGGTTGGGAAGGCTGTTAGAAACTAAAGAGTCCACTGGAGTAAATTCGGAGTTCAAAGTATAGTGTCTTGGCTGAGCTCTTAAGGGCCTGTGGGAGATGAGGTAAGGCTTTCTTCTTCTCCTCCCCATCCCCCACAGTAAAGTAGTACCAAGCTGCAAGGTCAAGTCCCCTAATGTCAACAAGACAGACTCTTCCTGTTGGGTCTGCAATTGACAAGGAGTGGAAGGGAGGGAGAGTTCCTCCTACCAAACCCCGGACTCCACTTTACCCAGGTTTCCGGTTATTAACTTCCACATCAGCAAAAGAGCAAAATTCAAAATTCCAAGTACAGTTTCTACTGAATGCATATCATTTCCACACCACGGTAAAGTCCACAAATCCTAAGCAGAACTGTGGTAAGTGGGGGCCGGGGGAAGGGGGGTACCTGTATTGGAAATAATATTTAGTACATAGTAAGCCTGGACTAATGTATGCCAACTTGTTTATACATTCTGGTCAAGAGATTGGGAGTACATTTTATGTTTTATATTTCCGTATTTTTTGAATTTTTACAAAGAGAATGTATTACGGTTAAAAAAAAACCAATAGGTGGGAAGCAGTGGGAGAAATGGGATAACTTTTTGTTTTAGTTAAAAGAAACAGGGGTGCCTAGGTGGCTCAGTTGGTTGAGCCTCAGACTTTGGCTGACGTCACTATCTCACAGCTTGTGAGTTCCAGTTTTCCATCCAGCTCTGCATCAGGCTCTGGACTGACAGCTTGGAGCCTGGAGCCTGGAGCCTGCTTCCGATTCTGTGTCTTCCTCTCTGCCCCTCCCCACTCACACTCTGTCTCTCTCGCCGTCAAACATAAATAAACATTAAAAAATTTTTTTGATTAGAAAAAATTAAATGAAACAAAAACAAGTGTCGGAGACCTGACAGGTGCTTAAACTTACCCCAAATCAGGACAAAGAGATAAATGGAAAAACAAAAAGCAAAAAACCTAAATGGATATTAAAAAAAAAAACAAACCCTTTCCATCCTCTCTTTACCCGCAATATGGAACAACCCTATACTTATCCGTTTCTATATCCTCCTCACTTTGCCCAGTGCCCGGCTCCAAGTCGACACCGAATGAAAGTGCATGCGAGAAAGGACTCTTCTCCTAAGGATGAAGGATGGTAATTTCCAGGACAAATTCAAAATGTACAAAATCTACATTTCGTTAACAAGGTATCAAATCACACGGTCACAGGTGGGAGTGGGATGGCTTTTTTTAGTGCAATTCACTTCCAGCCAGGTCAGGCGCTTCGAGTGCACTTCTTTGGGCTCCTGCTCACGTCCCGACAGGCTTCAAATTCCTGATGCTCAGGTCTCCAGGTCCAGTTAACGCTGCGACCCGTTCTCGCCCGCCCGTCTCACGCATGCGTCCTACCCCTGCAGGGCCGGACGCTGGGAGCCCAGTTCTAGGTTTAAACTAGCCTCAATTTACCTTCCCCAAGGCTCTCCGTACAACAGTGCCTGAGGCGGAAGTGAGTGGGCGGGGCGATCGCGCTCCCCGCCCCGGAAGTGGGTGGGCCCAGCAAACCCTAGAGTCTTCCCGGCCGCCTCCCAGTCGGGTTGCGGCCGAGGCCGGTCCTGGCTTTGTAGCTCGCTCAAGATGGCGGCGCAGTCACCCAGCGGGATCCGCCTCAGCGCGGTGAGCAGCCGCGAGGGGTGGAGCGGGCCGTGTCCCAGGAGGGCGGGCAGGCGGGCAAGCGAGGGGGGGCAGGCAGTGGGCGGTGGC
>NC_043704.1:10372563-10419407 GCF_006229205.1 Suricata suricatta | reverse complement strand
TTCTGGGCGGGCCGGGGCCGCGGCCCCTCCTCCCGGCTCCCTCCTGGCTGCCTCGCAGCTGTCGTCCGAGGCCTCGGTGGCCCGGCCGCCCGCCCCTCGGGCAGCGGGGCCCCTGACCCTTCCTGGCCTGCGGGCCCGCGGGGTGTCCCGCAGGGGGAGGGAGCGGCAGCGGCCGATCGCGGCCCGAAATGCCAGTCGGCTTTGACCTCTAGGCAGTGGGATGGGGGTGAAGCGAGCCGGAACGGGTCTTCCTGATTCGTTCGCATTCCTGCCGCTTCCCTCCAGTTAAGCCCCGGGCCCAAATCACCAGGTCCCGTTTCCTGTAGACTCTCGGTCGTGTCTGTTTCGGGGCGTTCTTGGAAATCCTCCAGCATTTCTCGTATCTAGGAGTCCTAAGTCGTAGGGAGCGGTCGCACTCTAGAATTAAAATTTCATCTCTTAAAATGTGGGCGTGGCTTCCCTACCTGATTATCCTTAAAAAGTTGGTGTTGTTATGCAAAAGTGTACCTCCTCTTTTGAGGTTGATGACTCTTGCCAGAGACTGTTTACCTTAGTCTCGTTAAGTTGAACAATCGGGTGGTAATGTCATTGCTTTAAAAATGGTGCATTGCCCTGTATTTTTTTTTTAGATTTAATCAGATTCTTAACCCACAGCTGGTATTTTTGGACCTTAACAATTTTTTCCTGTATGATGAATGTGAAGTGTACATGGGTTTACTTTACATTTCCTTGACTGTGAAGTTAAAAGTTAGTAACATTTTACTCTTAAAAAAAAAAAAAAACCCAGCCTATTTGTGGGACGCCTGGGTGGCTCAGTTGGTTGTGTCTGACTTCAGCTCAGGTCATGATCTCAGGGTTTGTGAGTTCTAGCCCTCATTGGGCTCTGTGCTGACAGCTCAGAGCCTGGAGCCTGCGTCGGATTCTGTGTCTCCCTCTCTCTCTCTGCCCCTCCCCCACGCGGGCACGGGCTCGGGCGCTCTCTCTCTCAAAAATAAACATTAAAAAACTACCTGTTCATATCCTTTGCCCATTTTTCTGTTTTCTCCTAGAGAAATTTTTATTGATTTTTAAGCATTCTTCACCCACACTTAAAGGCCCTTTGGATAAGTGGCTTATTGAATGAGATAGCATTTAGTAGTTTGAATATGGAGAAAACTTTCTTCTTCCTTCCCTTGGCTTTACATATTATTTGCTAATGGTTCTCTTCCGTGCCTGAGTGAATCTGGGCAGATGCAATAACACATTCCAGTTAGCTTCAGGTATTCTAAAGTGTGACCTCATCCAATTAAATCTCTTATTCAGTTTAATGCCTGGCCCTTCCCCTTCCCAGATTGGGTCACATTCTGGACCAGAATCCTGTAGTGGGGAAAAGGAGTGAGCTGGTTTGGTCCTATGTCTACACTTGGATTCTCTTCTCCCTTCCCTGGCCCCTGCAATGTTGCGGTCTCAGGTTCTTCCAAGATTGAGGTGATAAAGGGAGCAAAGATAAGGGTCAAAATGGTGTTAAGAGAACAGTTTTGTTGTTAATTGGCTCTTTGGGTGAAACAGCTCTTCTTGTGCTGAATCTTTCTTTTGTGGGTAATATGGTATGTTTGGAACCCAACTGATAGAAATCTCTCCGACCGCAGCTTCTGGACTGTATCTCCACCCATCTCTTTGCTTTAGGACAGGAATTGGCAAACTACAGCTCATGGGCCAAATCCAGCCACCACCTGTTTTTTTTATGACCCACAAGCCAAGAATGATCCTTAAACAGTTGGAAAAAAAGCAAAGAACATTTTGTGATATATAAAAATTATGTGACCTAGACATTTAAGTTTCCGTAAAGTTTCATTGGAACACAGCCCTGCTCATTGTTTGTGAATCACGCTCAAATGTTTTCATTAGGAGAGTCTAGGAATTAATGAGTTTATGCATTTGTCAAAGTCATAGAACCTAAGGCACAGGGGTGAACCATAATAATATATGTAATTTTTTAAATGTTTTTATTTACTTTTGAGAGACAGAGACAGTGTGAGCAGGGGAGGGTCAGAGAGAGAGGGAGACACAGAATCTGAAAACAGGTTTCAGGCGCTGAGCTAGCTGTCAGCATAGAGCCCGACGCGGGGCTAGAACCCACGAACCGTGAGATCATGACGTGAGCTGAAGTCGGATGCTTAATCGACTGAGCCACCCAAGCGCCCCCGTAATTTTCTTTTAATTTAATTTAGGAGGGTGAGAGATCCTAGAATGGACTGCAGAGTGACAAAAACATTTAAATAGTTGCTTTTTGCTTCCATATTTCTGAATAAAAATGCTGGTACCATTTTGTTATTTTTCAGGAGTCCTGCTGTGGATTTAACTCATGCACACTCTTTTCACCTCCTCCCATCCTTACAGTGCATATATCTTTCTTTTTTGTTGAGTTACTGTATGATTTATCACGCTTACCATAATTCACAAATGAGCCAAACAGAACTGTGACTGCATTTTCTTTGCTGCACAGCCTTTTGTTTTTCTGAAGTTAATAATTATATTTTGCTTTCATAGATTTGCTTTGTACTGATCAGTCTTTCATCTGAAATACTTTCACAGAACTGGAAAATGCTTTCCAGATGTGTTCAAGCACACCCAGTATTTTGTCAGTTTTGTCAGCTCACTTGTGTTTTGGGGACTTCCCTTTATCATTTTTCTGGAAATTTCCTTCCCTTTTCTGTTGGGTCTCCACATATTCCTCTTTCAGGGCTTACTCCCTTGGGCGGGACTGCAGGTTAGTTAGTGACTGAGAGCATGGGCCCTGGAGCCCACTAGCCTGGGTTCAAATCCTGACTGCCAGCGGGACATGTAACCTTGGCAGTTACCTACTCCCTGTGCCTGAGTTTCCAGTCTGAAGGGTGGGCCTAATTTACGCACGTCAAAGGGTGGTTTTAAACATTAATGGAGCAAATACATAGAAAAGGCGTGTACACGTAGTAAGCACTCAGTGAATATTTGCTGTTTTTGTTCCTGGTAGTGGCGGAGCCCATCCATCCTTCCTGAGAGCAGAGGACACGGAAGGAAAAAATTTTATGTCATTTCTTGAAAATATATTGCTTGCTCTTTACATATCATTTAGCTCAGTTTGTAATTCTAAGTTAGAAATGATTTCTCTTAGAACTTTAAAGGCATGCTTTATTGTAATAGAGTTCTGTGCATTGTATTGGGCACTTAAACTAGAAATTCAAGTCCTTAATAATCAGGAAAGTTTGCTCATTTATTTGACAAATTTTGTCCCTGTTTTTCTGTTCTGTTATCTCCTGTTTTCCTTTTCTTTCTGTGAGATTTTCTCCATTTGTTCTGCCTTTCTCTTACTATTTATTTCAATATTATAACCACTATCTTATTCTCTGAATGTCTTTTTAAAATCTTCCCTGGACACAATAGTTGCTCTTGCTGGGCATATTGATCATAGTATTTTCGAAGTTTTCTTCTGCTCCTGTATTGTCACTACTTTATTGCTCTTTCTGCGTGTTTTTGATTTCTAATATTACACACGCTCCAATGTCTGGAGATGGTTAATGTGCTTACTTTTCCAAGTGAGACACTAGAAGCTGACTGGAAGATGTTCATACGTGAGGAGGGTCCCTTTGGTGGGCTTCTGTGTTGGGTGATCAGATAGGAATCCTAAAGAATGGAAGTGTTAAACAATTTGTTTAAAATAACTTAAAAATTTGTGATGAGCACCAGGTGTTATATGGAAGTGTTGAGTCAACTATATTGTACATCTGAAACTAATACTACAATGTATGTTGACTAACTGGAATTTAAATAAAAACGTAATAAAATATACAATAAACATTTGGAAGTTTTTAAAAAGGGGGGAACAACAAAAGTAAGATCCTATCCAGAAAGGCTTGGCACAGCTTGTGAAAGGACCAAATGGAACTTTTAGAAATCATTCTATTTTCCAGAGGGAAATTCGGCATCTAGTCTCATGCTGTGGCATTTGTAATCCTGGCTGCTCACTCTTGGAGGGCTCAGCTGGGGAAAGGAGGCGCACCCCATTGTTCAGTTTGCTGACTTGGTATTTATCTCTTTATTACTGTGGTAAAATACACTTCACATAAAATTTACCATCTTACCCATTTTTAAGTGTACAGGTTAGTAGTGCCACATACATTCACATCATGGGGTGCCTGGGTGACTCAGTTGGTTAGGTGGCCCACTTTGGCTCAGGTCATGGTCTCAGGGTTCTGGGCCCCCCCGCATCCGGTTCTCTGCTATCAGTGCGGAGGCCACTTTGGATCCTCAGTGTCTCTTTCTCTTTGCCCCTCCCCCCTCACATGCACACACTCTCTTTCAAAAATAAACATTAAAAAAAGTCTTTAGATACATTCACTTTGTTGCTTTGGAACTCTTCATTGTGCAAAACTAAAGCTCTATACCCATTAAAAAATAATTCTCCATTTCCCTTCCCACAGCCCCTGGCAACCAGCATTCTACTTTCTGTGAGTCTGACTGCTGTAGACATCTCCTAGAAGTGTAATCCTGAATTGTTTGCCTTTTTGTGACTGGTTTATGTCACTTAGCATAATGTCCTCAAGCTGCTTAGTTGTTGCATGTGTCAAGATGTCTTGTCTTTTTGAGGCTGAAAAGTATTCTCTTGTGTGAATCCAGCCGTGGATGGACATTTGTGTTGCTTCCACCTTTTGGCTATTGTGACTAATGCTGTTGTAAACACAAGTGTGTAAATAATGTCTTCAAGATCCTGCTTTCATTTTTTAGTATATACTAAATTGACATGCTAGATCATGACAATTCCATGTTTACTTTTATAATACCATCCTAATGAGTGTGACTGTGCTTTTGATTTGTTTCCCTAATGATTAGTGATGTTGAGCATCTTTTCTTGTACTTAGTGGCCATTTGTGTTCCATCCTTGGAGAAATATACAAGTCCTTTGCTAACTATTTAAGTTTTTAGTCCTTTTGGCGTTGATTTGTGTAGGAGTTCTTTATGGGTTCTGGATATTAACCTTGTACCACATACTTGATTTGCAGATTTTTTCCCCATTCTATAGATTGCTTTTTCATTCTGTAGGTTGCATCCTTTAATGTGCAAGTTTTAAATTTTGATACAATTTTTTTTTTGTTACCAGTGCTTTTGGTGTCCTATCCAAGGTCCAAATCCAGTGTCGTGTCCCTGAAACTCTTCCCCTTGCTTTCTTCTAAGAGTTTAGAGTTTTAAAGTTTTAACTCTTTATGTTAGATCTTTGATCCACTTTAAGTTTATTTTTTCCTGTATGATGTGAGGTAACTGTGCAGCTTGATTCTTTTGCGTTTAGACATCTGGCTTTCCCAGCACCGTTTATTAAAGACTGTCTCTTCCCCATTGAATGGTCTATACACACTTGTGGAAGATCACTTGGCCATCTACGTGGGGGTTATTTCTGAGCTGTTTGCTGACTTGCCTTTAACCCACCTGTTTTGTTGTCCCTGAGCTGCCATCATCGCTTGCTCCAGAGAACCGAGTGCCCACTTTCCGCTGCTGCATTAGAGTAGTTGCAGGATGAAAGAAGGAACTGGTGGGAATCTTTACTGCTGCTTCTTTTTTTTTTTTAAATGTTTGTTTATTTTGAGAGAGAGAGCAAGCATGCATAAGCAAGGGAGGGGCAAGCAGGCTCCGCACTGTCAGGGCGAGCTCACTGTTGGGCTTAAACCCTCAAACCATGAGATCATGACCTGAACCAAAGTCAGACGCTTAACTGACCGAGCCACCCAGGCGTCCCAGACCTGTCTTGTTTTCATACAGCCTCTCGTACTTTTGACTTCAGAGCCACAAAAGTCTGATTCCTGAGGCTTCCTGGAGTTCTGCCGAGGTTCCTGGTCTGCTTGTTTCATTTCCCATCTCCTGTAGGTTTCAGACTTCGCTCTTTACAGGCTATTAAACAGTTGTCATTATCCAAACTTCTCACTCTTCTGTGTACTATTATCCATCACTTCTCTGATTGTTTTTATTCTTCTGGGTTTATTTCTCCCCCACCCCCTTCATTCAGAGCAATTTCAGGCAGGAGCATAGGTAAACACTGTGGGGTCAGGCTTCCCAAAAGTTTTATATTTAACTGAGTTTTAAAATGTGTGACTATTTGTTGATTCTAAAAGTTATATCGATTCTTTAAAAACATCTGTGAAGTCTTCAGAGCATCTTGTGTTTTCTGTGTTTCCTAATGTTTGGAGGTGGAGGTGATGTCTGGCACTAATATATCTTGCCTGCTAACATTTTTCTCCTGGTAGATTGTTCCCTTAAATGTTAGTTTAGATGGTGTACTCAAATATTCCCCCAAATAAGGATGTAGGGAATCCTGTGCTGTCTGGTTGAGGCTTATGTCTCCACAGAGGTTCTGCAGATGATATAGATTGAAACACTTAATGCAAGTGAAGGCGTGCCTCTTTTTACAGAACTTCGTGTGACATTTTTTTTTTTTTTTTTTTTAAAGCATCCAGACCCAAACTGACAAGCTTCCCCATTAGGCAGATTCCCACCCCTCCTGTGCTAATGGAGGGGGAGGTGTGGGGAGAGGGGCATTCACTTCCAAATATACCCCTGAGACACAGTTAAGACAAAAACCTTTGTCATCCAGTTAAGCACCTCACTCATTGCATCCTCATTATCAAATCTTATTTTTAATTCCTTCTTTACTTGAAGCCATTAAGGATTTTCCTCATTTTTATTTTTATGTGAGCTCAGTTGTGCCTTTAAGAAATACTTAACTTTTTTTTTTTTAAGAAAATACAAGGTGCTTAGTATGTTTCTGTTGATCTTATAAGCATTTTACAAAGATTAAGCTATTTAATATTCTTGACAGCCTGGTAAACTGATATGATTATCATCCTCATTTTTATAGATGACAGAACTTGAGGCACAGAGGTTAAGCTTCTTGCTCAAGGTCACACACCTAGTTAAACATACCCTGTGTGTGCGTGTGTCTGTCTGTCTGCCTGTATATTCTGCTTTGGCTGCCCTAGGGTTTTTCCCCCCCTCCTAGCTAATGACGTGTTCTAGAGATGAGAATTAATAGGTGAGGGGCAGGCACCTGGCTGGCTCAGTCGGTTAGGCATCTGACTCTTGATTTTGGCTCAGGTCGTAATGTCATAGTTTGAGCCCCGCTTTGGGCTCTGCGGACAGTACAGAGCCTGCTTGGCATTCTCTCCCTCTCTTTCCTCCCCCTCGCACACTTGCGCGCTCTCTCTCTCTCAAAATAAATAAATAAACATTAAAAAAAGTTTTAAAGAATAGTTGAAAATAATTGCTTATGTTTAAATATCCAAAAAGCCACTGTTTACTATTCATTATTTCTTACTGATGCCACCTTTGCTTTGCCCTTCTGGGACTCTTGCTCAAGAACGTGTGCTATGTCAATTTAGAATTGATGTATAGGATGAAGATATTACATGAAAATTGACATTACCATTGTCACATTCTGCCATACATCTAAAATTCGTCTAAAATTCGAAATGCACCATTTCTGACTCCAGATTTCCCGTCTAACAGAAATGTATAAAATAGAGCAAAGGTAGCTGCTCTAAGGCATGATGGTAGTTCATTAACCATCTCCTTTGGTGGAGGTTTCACACTCTAAAGCCCTGGCCCTTTAAACAGTCGGAACAGGCAAGGAGTATAGCATTCTTGCGCGGCTGGGAGAGTGGTGAGTGTGCCGGGGAGGGCTGGCACGGGCAGAGCGGCCCGATGGCTGTCCCTGGCACAGCCCTCAGGTAGATCCCTTTGAGAACAGGCCTCTTGTGCAAGATGAAGATCTGGAAATGGATTTTTATTAAAAACTCGTTGTATGCCGTGGCAAGGCTGAGTTACTTGCGCTCCGTATTACACGAACGTGGGCCCTGCTCCCGTGTAAGGACTGCGCTGCTGCAGAATTTCCTTCTCACGTGTGTTCTCCAGTCTGGCGGTGAATGAACGCTTGGGAATTGTCTGAAATCCGGTGTGGGTGGAGGCAAAGTCAACCTCTTTCTGACACCTTGTGGCAGCGGCCGAACACTACACACACGGCTGGTTTGATGTATAATCTCCTCACATTTCCGGAGCTCTTCACATTAAGTGTCCCCTCTCTTTTCTTCCCTTAAATGTGAGATAATCTGTTCAAAAGGAACACAGAAGACCCATTGCATGGAAATTCTCTGCACATTGAAATTTTCAAGCCTCGGCCTTTCAAAGCCACTTGTTTGTACATTTGTAATACATTTGATACCTATTTTACTAAGGAATTTTGGAGACTCCTTCATAGTGTGAGGTTGATTGGCGTAGTCTTCTATATACTGTGAATAAAATCAGACCTAAAATCTTTGGAAATCATTAACGTTTGTTGCACTTGAACTTCTTTTGACATTGTGTAAAAAAAGGTTAATAGATGTATATTACTTAACTGCCACAGTTGAACTGCAATGAACTTGGAGTAAATAACAAGGTATCAAATATTGATTTTTCAAGACACCACTAGAAAAGCCTGTCCATACGTGAGGTTTGTTAAGCCTACTGCACTCAGGAGAGAACACCCCCTTGGCAAAATCTTAGTTGTGTTTTCACAGTAGTTTGAGGTGTGTCTTGCAAGGCGGGTCACTTTCTGATTGGATAGTTTATGTTATCACGGCTTTGGACCGGTGGACCCAAGGAGGCAAGAGTTTTGAAGCAAGTCTGTTTTTTTTGTTTTATTTTTTGTTTTTTATTTTTGAGAGACACAGAAAGACAAAACATGAGCAGGGGAGAAATGAGAGAGGGAGACACAGAATTTGAAGCAGGCTGCAGGCTCTGAGCTGTCAGTATAGAGCTCAAGGCTGGACTCGAATTCACGGACTGCAAGATCATGCCTTGAGTTGAAGTTGGCCACTTAACTGATTGAGCCACCCAGGTGCCCCGAAGCAAGTCTTGCTGGGTGAACTATTAGTTGATTCACACAGCCTTCCTTCTAAGTTATTCCAAGTGTATCCTGAAGCAAGCAGTTATAGCTGCTTTTGCTTGGTCTCAGTATTATTGTTTAACACAGGGACAGAAAATTATATCGGTTTCTATTCTCAAAAGTAAGACTTGAATTAATTTATATGAATCATTGGTTTGTTTCAGCTTTGCCCGAAGTTTTTACATACGAATTCTACTAGTCACACTTGGCCATTCAGTGCAGTTGCTGAATTAATAGGTATGTAAAATTGACATTTCATGTATGATCTGTTGCTTGTAATTGAGGCTTTAAAAAATTTTTAATTAAAAAATAATATGCAGATGTGCTGTTTAATGAAACAGGTGGATCTTAATGAAATACCATTGGTTAATGTTGTCTAGTATAACAGCTCTTCAAATTGATGTCAAATTAATTGCTCCTCAACCTTCCCTGTATTACTATTAAAGTATTTTGCACAATTCATAAAACACTTATCTTGAAAATAGTGTAATTCTGATTGTAAAAGAAATTGATCTATTGCAAAAATGGGAATTGTGTTTTTTAATAGTTAGAAAGTATGTGTAACAATGGTTTTGTTCTCCTGATGTTAGCAGGTAGGGGGATTAATGTTACATTCAACTTGTGATAATAAGTTCTTGTTTCCTCCAATAGAATGATTGGGTATAGAATTGTATTTTAATAATATTTTAATGAACATGAGAAAAGAGGCAAGATTGTGATCAGATTTGCATTAGGGGGTCTTGATTTTTTTTTTCCTCTGGAAGATTCATGCATTAGAGTGTTTTCCCTGAAGTGTTTACTTAAAAAAATTATTTGGTTTTAATTGTGGGCTGCCTTATGGAAGGATAGTTTTAGGACCATTATTTTTGTCTAGTCACAAAGATTTCAAAATATACCTCAGAAAATATTTTTAGTCAGGGATCTTCAGGTGGAACTTAGTTCCCAAGCTGATGTTATTACTGCTTCTGTTGGCATTTTTTTCATTTTTATTTTTTGTGAAAAATATTCCTTTCTACTTCCCTATCCTGAGACAGACAAGGATGCTAAACCGAGTGTTAAGTGGGGATCTGTACAGAGATCATAGAATGTAAAAGCCACCATAAACTTCGGTTAGATTGAGAGGGCCACAGTTTGAAGAACTGGGTAGAAGGTAAACCTTCATCTGTGTATCCGGTTTAGCAGAACACGTCACTGCTTTCTTACTTATCGATGACCCCGGTGCACCCGCTCTGTGTCCGCCTGCAGCGCTAATTCACACTCAGCTCTGGCTTTCTCGCTCACTAGCCAGGCTGGTCCTCTGAGCAGAAGCAGACCTCCCTGTCTGGATCATCCCTCTGGTGCGGCGCTGCTTCTCCTCTGTACGTGTTCGGTACAGTCGGTACCGATCTTTGTTCTCTATGGAACAAACGGAGGGCTTCGGAAGGAGTTAACTTGGTAGTGATCAGTGAGTCATGTAGAGCAAGGTACAGTTTAGGTTCATGTTCTCAAGTCTTAGGAGTTCCCTAAACATTTCAGTTTTTAAAAAATTTTTTTAGAATCTGTTGCTTGTTAAGGATTGTACCTGAAGTAATTGTTCTTTAAAATGCAAAGTCAAAATTTCTCAAAACTTGTTTCCCAGATAATGCTTACGATCCCGACGTGAATGCTAAACAGATATGGATTGACAAAACGGTGATAAATGACCATATATGCTTGACATTCACTGATAATGGGAACGGTATGACTTCAGACAAATTACATAAAATGCTAAGGTATGTAAAAGTGTCATACTTCTTGAAAACCTTGCTTTCGCCCAGGGGTTTCAGGTGGTTTTTGTTTTTTAAACACAGCATGTTGTGCCCACATTGCGCACTGTTCTCTGAAGTCTTCTCATCATCTTCTGCTGATTATTAGCCCCTACCATTCTCACCCTCCCCCGCCACGGCCGACTTCTCTAAAGTTCCATCATTCCTTTAGAGTGGTAACACTGATAGCAGTTATTTACACTTTGGTGAATTATTTTAACCAGTAGTGCCATTAAAACGCCACTTTTGGTGGGGAGTCATTTTAAAGGGATTCAGAGGGCAGGGAAGCAAGATAAAATAGTGGTAAAGCCTTGGGCTCTAGGGTCATAGAATAGGATGTCAGTATGAAGCCAAATGTGCATGAAAGGGAAACTGAGGTGAATAGTCCAGATATACAGAGTAACGTGGCAGCGCGGCCCTTCCCACCGTCCTTCAGATGCGTGCTCCACGGGATGTAGTCCTGCCACAGTAGGCTTGCTCAGATTCAGGGGGTCGTTCACATTTAGGGAACATTTCGTGGGCTGAAATCTCAAGGGTCCCCGGAGCCTTAGTGAGAACTCAGCCGCTGGGCAGGGCGTGCCGGGCAGGGAGCTCCGCCTTGCTCGGTGTTTGTCAGCCTAACCCCTTGCAGTGTGGGTTTCGTTCTCTTCATTTCAAAGGAGGGGAAATGCCTCAAAATGCAACTAGGAAGGATGAAATTAACATTTATACCCAGTTTTTTCCCTTGATGTTACAGTTTTTGAATTAAAAAAATGAAGATTGTACATATATATTTTTTAAATCCTTTTTGTTTGCTTTTTAGCTTTGGCTTCAGTGACAAAGTCACCATGAACGGTCATGTCCCCGTTGGCTTGTATGGGAATGGCTTCAAGTCAGGTTCTATGCGTTTGGGTAAAGATGCGATCGTATTTACCAAAAATGGAGAAAGCATGAGCGTGGGCTTCCTGTCCCAGACCTACTTGGAAGTCATAAAGGCAGAGCACGTCGTGGTCCCCATCGTGGCATTCAGCAAGCACCATATCCTTTCGATTTTGAAGTAGAAAGCGTGGGGAAACTTGAAGAAACGCAGCGAACCATCCCTCCTTCGGCCTGCCCCACATTGTCATTCTGTAGTCTCACTTTGTAGCTCTGGTTCCTGTCACCGCCTCTAACATCCGAGGCAGCCTGGCGTCCCTTTGTCTCTCCTGTTGGAATTGTGCCTGGAGGCCCTTGCCGGTGGCTGTGTTCTGCGGTCAGCTCCCTGCGGCTCTCCTGTGTTTCAGTTGTGTTCTGTCCAAGACAGCGTGAGGTCCGCCTTGAAATTTCCCCTGAGGACCAGGAAAAGCGTGATACCTTTGGGCACATGTCCTCTGTGTCTCTCTAAAACACACTCTGATATTAGGAGCTGTGAAATTAGTTAGGAATCATAACAGACTTGCTCCTACTTCACCTTTCTTGGTGTTTATCTGAACTCAAACTGTAGTTTCAAAACTTAGATATTAATTTAGGAAATAGTTTTTGTTGTTGTTATTGAAGTTTGAGTTTCCATACTGCAATGGTGAAAAATATGTTGTTGGTCTAAGTCTTTAACTTAAGATATACGACAGATGATAAATTTAGCAGAATCAAAAGCAAGCCTTGCAGCAATTCTGGAACATTCTCTGTTTTCTACGGAACAGAAGTTACTGGCAGAACTTGATGCTATTATGGGTAAGAAGGGGACGAGGATCATCATTTGGAATCTTAGAAGGTAAATGTTTGACCTGAGCCGGTGATTATGTGTGAGAAATGAACCGTTTGTGCAAAAGTAGTTGTGTCATATTGATCCATGGTTGTACAGAATAGAAATACTTGGCAAGGTACTCGTTTTTGGCATAGGTAATAATTTGTCTTTTCCAAGAGTGTTTTATTGAGGCCACTTTGGCTTCAATTCGAGGTAATTTCATATTATTAAAACTAAATTTCCTAGTCCTGCGTATTCATTATCCGGAGAGGCCAGCTCTCACTTTGTTATTCTGCCCTCTCCTCAAAAAGAAGCAGAAAGAAATGGGAAGGTAATAATATCTCACCTGACAAGCCCCCGCTTGTGTGAATTAGGATAAGTCTTTGTCCGTGACTTAAAGCTGAGCATGAGCTTAACAGCTGGTGGGAAAAGTGAGGTAGGGGAGGCCCCTGGATTGCTACAGTTTTGTGTCCTTGTGAGGATAAAATCATTTATGTTAATGTTGATATGTAGACACATAGAATGATATGAATAAAGCACAGATTGAGTGGTAAGCCTAAAATACTTTAAATCTTTTCTGATCTGTATTCCTCCCTTTTCTTGCTTTTTCTTTCATGCCCCTCCCATCCTCACACCCCTCTTCTTTTTATATACACTTTTTATTTTGAGATCCCTGTACATTCATGTGCGTAAATAATAGACCTCATGTACCTTTATCCAGTTTCCCCCAGGGACAGCGTCTCGCAAAAACGTAGGGCAGGAGGTAGGGCAGGAGTATCGATAGAGTCTAGATACAGGACGTTTTCGTCACCACAGTGATCCCACGTTGGCCTTTTGTGTCCACACTCCCCCCCCCCCTTAGTCCCTTACAGCCTCTAACAGGTGCTCCATTTCTGTAACTTGGTCATTTCAAGAGCGTCGTGTGAACAGAATCCTACAGCGTGAAACCTTTGCGGATTGGCTTTTCTCATTCGTTACATTTCTCTGGCGCCGCATCTGCGTTCCTGAGTGTGTCAGTAGTCTGCTTCCTTTTCCTTGCCGAGACGTGGTGAACTGTGTACACGGACCACGGTGTGGTTAACCGTTCACCAGTGAGCACATCTGGATTTTTACTGTTTGGGGTTATCACAAATGAGGTTGTAAACATTTGTGTACACGTTTTTGTGGAATGTAATCTTCCTTTTTCTAAGGTAAATGCTCAGGACTGTAATTGCAGGGTCATATGGTAGTTGCCTGTTTAGATTTTAAGATAAAACTGCTAGAATGTTTCTTGGAGTGGCTCTACCTTTGACATTCCCACCAGCAGTGTGTGAGTGAATACAGTTTTTCTTCATCTTTCTGGATTCCTGTTCTTTTCATTTTTCCCTTGCTTTTGTCTCTCCCCACCCCCTCCCTCACCCCACCCCCAACTAGGACATCTATCAAGGGTAGGTGTTTTGTTAACTAAGTGTATTTGCTTATTTTGCTGTGAAGTTAAAATCGAGCTCCTTCAAAATATTGTTTTTACAGCTACAAAAGTGCAACAGAGTTTGATTTCGATAAGGATAAATATGACATCAGAATTCCTGAAGATTTAGATGAGACCACAGGGAAGAAAGGGTACAAGAAACAAGAAAGGATGGACCAAATTGCCCCTGAGAGTGACTATTCCCTGAGGGTATGTATTCAGCTCTCTTCCTGGACATGTGAACGTCAGCAAATGATGGAGATTCTGTCTTCTCCTTATGTATAGATGCTGTCAGTGAAAGTATCTCAGAACCAATTTATATAACTTCATGAGTGCCCTGGTTGTTGAGTTTGCTCAGAAAACTTTTTTTTTAATGTTTATTTATTTTTGAGAGACAGGGGAATGAGCAGGGGAGGGGCAGAGAGAGAGGGAGACACAGAATCCAAAGCAGGTTTCAGTCTCTGAGCTGTCAGCCCAGAGCCTGATGCGGGGCTTGAACTCACAGACCGCGAGTTCACGACCTGAGCTGAAGACAGACGCTTACCGACTGAGCCACCCAGGTGCCCCAGAAAACAGTTTTTTTAATTACAAAGTCATCAGGTCTGATAGCACTTGTAGTTCCTTCAGTGTGTGGTTACATTATTTGTATTAGTAATACTAGAATCAGTATGTCCGATGATAGCCATATTGATTGATTCTGTCAAAACCACCAAATTCATAGTGTCTCTCTCTTTTTTTAATTTAAAATGTTGTACAACACACACATACACACACACACACACACACACACACACACATACACACATACATGCGCGCGCACGCCTTAATTTACATCCCAAAGCAATAAATTATGTATAGACTACAGATCTTGTGTATTAATAGCATTAATATAGTTTTGCGATAAGTTCCTCTGACATTTGACCTAGAAATGAATGTTTTTAAGTTTGAAGAAATTAATATTTAGTTTAACAATAGTGATATAAAAAGAATTTTATTAAAGTCACTGTGATAAGACATAGAATACTAACTTTTGTCTTTACTTTCTGTGCTAAGATTATTCCACAACTGCAAGCTGAGGATACATATGACATTTACAGGTTTACCATGTAACTTCTGGAGATCCTAACAGTTACAATGGAAAACACTTAAATATTCCTTGATATACCCCAAGGCATTATTGAAGTGTGACAATCTTGCTCCATTATGAAACAGGCCCAGAGGCAGTCAGAGTAGATAGACGTCCCAGGATGGAGCCCTGTGGGCGTGGAGCCTGCTTGGGATTCTCTTCCTCCTGCCCCCTCTCCCTGTCTCTCGTTCTCAAAAAAAAAAAAAATAAACTCTTGAAAACGGGTGCCTGGGTGGCTGGGTTGGAAGAGCATACAACTCTTGATCTCAAGGGTTGTGGGTTCAGGCCTCACATTGGGTGTCTATATTAAATAGATAGACTAACTTTAGAAAAAAAATTGAAAACATGTCTAGATTACTGCTAATTGTTATAGCTCCATTTTGAAAAAAATACTAAACTTATTTACTAAGCTTAAGTGTTGGTGTATTATTTATGATATTTTCCTTTCCAGGTGTGTGATAGGCTCTTTTGTCTGTAGTAGATTTTTGTTATTTTTGCCTAAATAAAATGTATTGTTACTTTTAAAATATAATAGCAATAGGGGTACCTGGATGTCTCAGTCATTTGAGTATCTGACTTCTGCTCGGGTCATGATCTCACACTTCGTGGGTTTGAGCCCCATGTTGGGCTCTGTGCTGACAGCTCAGAGCCTGGAGCCTGCTTTGGATTCTGTGTCTGTCTGTCCCCTCCCCCCCCCCCCCCCCCCCGCCTCTGCCTCTCCCCTGCTTGTGCTCTCTTTCTCAAAAATAAATAAATATTAAGAAAGAAAATTTTAAAAAATAGGGGTGCTACAGTAGCTCAGTCTAGCATCCGACTTCAGCTCAGGTCATGATCTCATGGTTTGTGGGTTTGAGCCCCATGTTGGGCTCTGTGTTGACAGCTTTAGAGCCTAGAGCCTGCTTTGAATTCTGTCTCCCTCTCCCCCTCCCTCGCTCATGCTCTCTATCTCAAAAATAAAATTAACAAAAATTAAAATGTGTCATAATTTATGTCTTTGACAGAAGAATCAGAAAATATAGTCTGTTTTGTACATATGTGTATTTTTTAACAAGTTAAAATGAGATCATACCACACTCTGTTTTGTACTTTTTGAAAAGTTTTATTTGTAATTTAATATAACACTTGTATAGGTCAATAGATTGTTTTCTGCAAATCATTTTCCTGGTTGTAGTATATTGAGTTTATTTTTAAAGACGAGCAGTCAAATATTAACTAATAACAGCTTTATAGTCTGTATTGTTGAAGAGTTCATGGGTCCTTTATCAAAGCAAGGTCGTAGCTTTTGTTCTAAGTATGTGTATCAGTAATGTTGAACACATTTGTGGGTAATTATTTGGAAAAGACAGATCTTGTTGTGTGTGTTTCCAGGCTTACTGCAGTATATTATACCTAAAACCAAGAATGCAGATAATCCTACGTGGACAGAAAGTGAAGACACAGCTGGTTTCGAAGAGCCTTGCCTACATCGAACGTGATGTTTATCGACCCAAATTTTTAGTATCCTTTTTCCCTCATTATGATGCTGTATAAAGATACATTAATAAAGTGTATTCCTCTTCCCCTTTATCCTTGATCCTGGTACCGAATCCTCTCCAGCTTTACCCTTTTTTATGCGCTTATGGATTCATTAAAAAATGACTTAGGATGATTAGAAGGGAGTGAGGTGGTGTGTTCAGAATTTCCCTTAACATTTAAGACTAAAACAGTGAGAATTACATTTGGATTCAACTGCAGAAATAAAGACCACTATGGGATAATGATGTATCACAGAAATAGACTCATCAAAGCTTATGAAAAAGTTGGATGTCAGTTAAGGGTAAGCTTCATATCTGAAAATATCTATCTCTTATAAAAGTTAAAATACCATGTTACTGGGTCAAACGTGAAATAATATGCCTCTAGTAATTTTGACGCGTCCGTGTGTTTAGTAATGTTGGAAAGGCCCTTGAACATAGAATACTTCTGTATTTCCCATTTGGTCCAAGTAATCTTGTGAGGGGGACAGAATATTTTATCTGTTTTACCGATGGGGAAATTAAGTTCACTTAGTTAAGTAACTTGCCCCAGACCTAAAATGAGAATTGGTCTTAGGCCCAGATGCAGATCTTTCGACTGCATTTGGATATGGATCCGCGATTACTTATTCTTTCTGGGACGAAATTGGTTAATTTTATTAGTCCTGACTCAAGAGCCAGAAAAACAGGATCAAATAAGTGATTTCCTTCTGTGGAGTTAATTCCTAAATGTATTAGAGCCTTCCTCCTAAACCACTTCCATTGTGACAGAATTCAGTTTAGGATGATGAACATTGCCGACCCTACGCTAGTCTATTGTTCCTTGAACATGTTTTCACAGAAAGGTGTTTTTGGGTGTATGTGTTAAGAATTGAGTGATAAAATTCTGAAAATCAAGTTTGTTAAAGGTTTTAAGTCTAGGTGTGTTTTGTTTTCCAATTCTATGGTTTTCATTTTCTGTTCATCTTATTTCATGCTGAATTTTTTGGTAGAATGATGTGAGCTCTACACAGTATAATAGTGTGGGTTTATCTCAAATATTATTCAATAAGGGTTGTAAGTAACTCTGTTACATATTTTACATTGACACAAGCCCAGAATATAACATTTTTCCAAAAGTAAATCAACTTTGTTGGGCCCTTCTTGTTAACCACTAATTTCAGTCAAAAAATAAATGCAGAGGGGCGCCTGGCTGCCTCAGTCAGTTAAGCATCCAACTCTTGGTTTTGGCTCAGGTCATGATCTCATAGCTCGTGGGATTGAGCCCCTTGTCATGCTCTGTGTTGGAGCCTGCTTGGAATTCTCTCTCGCCCTCTCTGCCCCTCCACCTCCTCATGCTCTCATTCTCTAAATAAATAAATAAATAAATAAATGAATGAATAAATAAAAACATTAAAAAATACAGAAATCTGGCAAGCATGATATGAAGTATCAATAACATTTTAAAAACTTAATTTATCATCCAACTAGTAATTTTCAACAGAAGTATCCTATAATTAAAGTTACTAAATTGCACTGATAATTAGAAATTCATTTTTGGTCCTAAGCCTTGTTTCTCGAGTGCTTTGGTTTTCAAAGAAACCATGTATCTGCAACAGAGTGTTAATATTTTTCTTTTCATTTATGAATCTGTCTGAAGTAAGATACGCAGCCCATTTTCCCAACCCAGGTATGTTTGCATTGTGTGTAATTTCTGGTTAAAAAATACTGCATTGACAGCCAGCTTTTCTTTTTCTTTACCAGGTGATGGATTTGTCAGTAGTAGTTGCATTCTTTGATTTAATAAAGTTATTAAATAGGTGTCAGGTATTTGGTATGATTTGGCATGCTAGATGATCAGAATAGAAAGATGATAAGATACAGAGCACGTGCTCAGAGCTCTGTCTGGTGAGGGGAATGTGGTCCAAGTTGGAAGCATCGGAAGCAGCTTCTTGGAGAGCTTAGTGATTGAGCTATAGTTGATGTTACTGTGTTGAAAGTCTGGCCGGGGTTTTCCAGGCAGAGAAAAGTATCTGCAAAGGAAGGGAAAGAGGTTTCTGAGAATATGACCTCATTGAGGGAGTAGTTTGCTCGGCCTGGGGGCAGATGTTAAGTCAGGAGAGTGATGGCAGAGAGGCAAGATGAGGGCCGAAAGGAGGCGAACGGGACCTACACATTGAAGGGTATTGTGGCTTACGAATCATATGAGATGAACCACTGATGGTTTTGGCAGAGTGGGATTATGGTTAGTTTTGCATTGTTTCAACTTCTATCCTTCCTCTGCTCATGAAAATTTTCTCTGTATAAGTGATACATTCTTTCACTTTTTCCTTTTGTGGACTCAGCTACAATTGTGAGCAGAATACACTTGTTAATGACACATAGGTAATGAGAATATGTGACTCTTATACTTTGAGTTCAGTACTTTAGCTAGTAGCATTTTTAAAATCACTTGAATTCAACTTTCCTCGGTTTTTATTCCATCACCATTAACAACTAGATGTGTAACTTTGGATAAATAAATCATTCTATCTAGCAAACTTTTGGCGTTTTATTGCTAGAGTCTTTGCTACTCACTGTGGATACGGAAGGGTGTTCCTTGTGGTTTCTGCTCTATAAGAAACACATCCCATTTAGAGGGCTTTTTCTCTTGGATAAAATTGGGAATGATAATACTTGTCGAAATGGATATTTGACAACAGTGGGAGTGGTTTTGGAGGAAGGAGCTAATATATTTGGGAATTACCTTCTAGAAAAGTAAAGTTATCTAGAAGACACTATTTTTCGATTGAGGTTTTTCTCAAAATGATGACTTAAACTATAGAAAAATGTTCATACAGATTGTAAATCTTTGTGGAAGGGTAATTATGTTGAGCATCATGTCTTCTGCTTAAAACACTGATTTCTTTTTCAGGCAAACAACATGGGTGTTGGAGTGGTAGGAATTATAGAGTGTAATTTCCTAAAGCCAACTCATAATAAACAAGATTTTGACTATACTAATGAATACAGGTATGTTACTTATTTAAGTTACTGGCTTTTTACAGTTTTTAAAGCATTTTCATAACTTTTCCTAAGCTGAAATTTTTTTTCCATCTTGTGGATATTTTTATAGCATAGAACTTTAAGAAAATTGGTAGGTGAGAGGCTTACATGGAAAATACATTTAACCATCTTCGCCCATCCTGGGAATTGTATGAAATACATTGTCTCCTGTCTTTGTTGATGAAGTATTTCTGAGATTTGTGGAAAATACAGAGGGTGTGCCTGCTTTCTGGTGTCAGCATTTATCGTGTAATATCCTGACACTTTGTGCTTATTAGGTGGGAACTTTAAGGTAATTCAGTCCTGTGAACCCTGGACAGAAATACTCCTATCTTTTAAGCGTGGTTAGAAGCCTTAGGATGAATGTGGCCATCACTGTGACTTACAAATTCAGGAAGCACCGTTTTCCTACTGAGCATATATAATGGAGTAGAATGTAGGAACATTTGTGATTAACATCAGAGATAATGCAATACGCCTTTTCTTCAAAGAACAAATAAAGTGGAAGGAAGAAAATAATAAAGATGAGAGCAAAATCAGTGAATTAGGAAACACATATGCAGAAAATCAATATACATTCAGAATTCACTCCTGAGGCAGAGCCTACTCGTGTTTTTTGAATGGGGATCATTTACTATAAGGAATTAATAACTAAGGTAGTAGAGGGTGATTACGAGAAGGGGTAAAAGAGGACAGTAAGTATCCAAAACTAGCAGATATGAAAGGTGATTACCTTGAGGTTAAAGAGTAGATAGTAAAGGAACTAGCCCAGGGCCCCCCCGTCCCCTAAAGTTAGAGACTCAGACAAACCGGGGAACAAGCCACCTACTGTGGTCAGAAGCTTGACAGGAGGCCTGGCCGAGTGCTGGTCTGGAGACGTGGCCACCGCTGCAAGGGGGTGTGGGTGCACTGGGGCTGTGCTGTCGGGAGACCTGTCTTTGCCAAGGATGTGGGCACGCTGGAGCTGGTCTCTGTGGCTGGAGGTCGTGGGCCGCTGGAGGGCAGAGCTGGAGCTCCTCCAGGGCGCCCCTGGGCTCCGCTTGAGCAATACTAACCAGAACGTACCAGAACCTGATGGGCATGTGTCTTGCTATCACCTAGCTAGTTCATTGCCCTGTTAATCCAGTTTAACATTTTTCAGGCTGCCAAAGGATAATTGTTTACATGATCAAGCTTTAGAATCACAAATCTGAGCAAAGAAAACTGGATTTGAAGCTGAGAGACAAAAAGTTTATAACTGAAAAAAAATCATCTATACCACTTAACTTGTTAAGTTGTAGAATATATAAATTTGTTCTCTGATAAGAGTAGTACAATCTATAAGCATCTGTCAATAAAAGGGGGGAAAAGGAGAAAACAGAAATCATCAGGATCAGAAATGAAAAGGAGGACATTACAACAGATCTATGGACACAAAAACGTCAAAGGAATAGTAGGAACAATTTCTCACCATCCTAGATGAAGTGGGCACATTCCTTTGAAATTGAATCAATTTTTAGAAAACTACCCACATAAGAGGGCACATAACTTTGTTAGTCAACTCATGAATACATTGCAAAAGGAAAGTTATATCATTTTCTCTCATGATCAAGATATAAAAAGCTTAGTTAGAATACTAGCAGATTGGGGCGCCTGGGTGGCTCAGTCGGTTAAGCCTCTGACTTCGGCTCAGGTCAGATCTCATGTTCGTGGGTTCGAGCCCCGCATCAGGCTCTGTGCTGACAGCTAGCTCAGAGCCTGGAGCCTGCTTCCTGTTCTGTGTCTCCTTCTCTCTCTGCCCTTCCCCCTCTCATGCTCTGTCTCTTCTGTATCAAAAATAAATAAAAGCATTAAAAAAATAATTTAAAAAAAAATAAAAAAATAAAAATAAATAAAATACTAGCAGATACCATCCAGTGATAAATAAAAAGAATAATTAATACATTAAAACTAGGTGGGAGTATATTCCAAGATGACATAGGTAGTTTTAATGTTCAAAATCAATGTAGTTCCTCACATCGATGTTAGAAAAATCAGGTTATTTTCATAGGTAAGAAAAAGCACTTGATAAATCACAACACACATTTGTAATTGAGGGGAAGAGGGACACTTACAAAACCGTTAATGAAAGGGCATTGTATCCATACAGAGCATGGACACGGAACACCAGGTGTCCCTCCTAGTGGTGGATTATTGAATGCTCTCCCCTTAGGGGTGAAGATGAGATACGGATGCCGGCTCTCCATTCCTGAATAATAAGGAAAGAAAAAGACGTGAAAGTTCACAAGGGTTGGAAAGGAAGAAATAAAACTTTTCTGTACAAGAGAGTATTAAGTAGGGGCGCCTGGGTGGCTCAGTCAGTTAAGCGTCCAGCTTTGGCTCAGGTCATGATCTCACAATTCGTGGGTTTGAGCCCCGCATCGGGCTCGCTGCTGTCAGCTCAGAGCCTGGAGCTGCTTCCGATTCTGTGTCTCCCTCTCTCTCTGACCTTCCCCTGCTCACGCTGTCTCTCTCTCTCAAAAAAATAAATAAATAAAGTAAACATTAAAAAAAAGATAGTATTAAGTATATAGAAAGTCCAAAGTAATCTGCAAATTTAGAATTAATAAAAGGAACAAGTTTAGTATATATTCTAGGGTTACTGGATAAGAAGTATTCAGAAATCAGTTGTATTTCTGTTTACCAATGACTAAAACCAAGAACATGAAATTTTTCAAAAGTTATAATAGTGTCAAAAATTCAAGTACTTTGACAATATGCAATATATACATTGAAAACTATGAAATATTGTGGAGTAAAATTTAAGCCCTAAATAAGTAGGTGTACCAAGTTCAAGTGTTTGAAGGCTGAATATTATGAAATGTCAGTTTTTCTCTAAAATAAATATAATTCCAGTCTAAGAAAATACTTGCCAGTATGTATTTATATTAATAGGCTTATTCTAAACTTTATGTGGAAGGTCAGAAGACCAGAGATACTTAAGACAATCATTAAAGAAAAACAAAGCAAGAAAACTTAATACTATTAAATACCAGCACTTAACAGAGCTGCATTAACCAAGTGTGGTGTTAAAGGATAAGCAGTCTAGTGAAATAAACATCCCCTGCCCCACTTTCTGTACGTTCGGTGACCTGATGTATGACAAAGATTATGTCCTGTAGTGGGAAAGTGATCATCTTTACAAAAATGCTGGGTCAGTTGGCAATTTGTATGGATAACATAGCTTCTACCTCAAATGTAGCAAGAAATCGATACAGATGGGTTTTAGACCTAAATGAGAAAGACAAAAACAAAATGGAAACAAGAAAATTTTCAAAACCATTGGGGAGCAGGTTTTTAAAACAAGATGCAAAAAAAAAAGTTTTGATCATAATGGGCAGAAATGGGAAAATTATTTAAAATGAGTGAGAGAACATAGGGCAGTTGGCACTCCTGTCATTGCTAGTGGGTATGAGAATTGATCAGTTTTGAGGACCATTAGATTATCAAGTAAAGCCGGCCGTCAGTGCGCACCCCTGTGGCCCTGCAGCTCCGCTCCTCAGTCTGTCCTCGGCAGAAATGGGTGCAGCCTCCAGGACTAAGGAATAGAGGCGATGAGAAAGAGATGAAGAAGGATTGAAAATGTGAGATGCAGGGAGGGGATGTATTGGGAGGGAGGATTCATTCTCATCTGAGTGCTTATATGTTATGTATCGTGGAGGAAAATTTAGAGATGATGGGTGGGTATAGAAATGTCTGGTTAAGTCTGCCCATGTAGAATTTGAAACCTGGATATTTGAAAGCTTTATTTTAAATTTAGGATGTTACACTGACTGCACCTTGTGTGTAAGTAGTTATGGCACAGCAGGTGCAGAGCTCAGGTGAATGCTTAGTAAGGGCAGCCTTCGAGTTCTTTCCCTCAGTAGATCCCATTGATTTGTGTTTTGTTAACATCTTATTGGGCAAGAACTGACGGTCTTAATTGTGGGACAAGCTATTTGGAAGTATACTTGCTGGTAACGATTACATACTTTTATTCTAACTTGAAGCTTGTGTTGGTTGGGTTTGGAATTCAGAGCCTATGATTCTCCCACTAAGTGGTCTGGGGCAGGCTTCTTCAACAGAGGACATGAAGTGTTGTTATTTATGTCTTCAAAGATGGTTCTGGCTCTGCTCTAGGAGCTGTAAAAAATTTTTTTTGATATTTATTTTTGAGAGAGAGAGCGAGCGCGGGAGCGAGAGAGGGGCAGAGAGAGGGAGACACAGAATCCGAAGCAGGCTGCAGGCTTTGAGCTGTCAGCACAGAGCCTGACGCACGGCTCGAACCCATGAACTGTGAGATCATGACCTGAGGCAAAGTCAGACAGTTAACTGACAGCCACCCAGGCGCCCCTCTCGGAACTTAATGCCCTTAAAGAAAATGCCACAAGCGCATTGTTCACTAACTGTACCGTTGGGCGTCACCATCCGCTGCCCCCATAGCGTCCACACAGTCATCACTAGGTTTGTGCTTTCTCTGTTTGACAAAGATTTAATCTTTGTTTTTTTCTTAAATTGATTTTATGATTTTCTTTTTTAAGGCTAACAATTGCAGCCCTAGGAGAAAAGCTGAATGATTACTGGAATGAAATGAAAGTCAAGAAAAATTCAGAATATCCTCTGAATTTGCCAGTTGAAGATATTCAGTATGTACATGAAACAGTATCAACCATTCTAATATCAAGATGTGATACGGGGAGGGTATAGTGGTTGTACAGTGTTGACAAACTTTTGACTAACCCATAGTCAGATGTAAAATCTGCAACTCCAGTCAGTACACCATGAAATGAACCAATGAATGTATACATTTATTTACCATATGCACAAAAGATTCATGAAATCGTATTTACCCAAATGTTGCATGCTGCTCATTTTAAAAGTGCAAGTCTTAACCCATTATATTGATTTCATGATCCCCCAGTGGTGTAATAAGTAGGATGATAAGTCTAAGGCCAGACCTGAAATTTGATTCTAATTCTGCTTAAATAATGATGTGGGCATTGAACATATTACTTGGCCTCTTACAAGTTCATTTTTTCACTTGTAAAATGGGAACATTAGGAACGCTCACCTCCTAGAGTTGTAAGACTTAAAAATATGCCGGACAAGCGTTCGGTGACACGGGCAGCACACAGTACCAGCTCTGTTTGTGAATCATAACTACTGATGGAAAGGTGACCAAGATGGATAATGAAGAACGAAAAGATGCAATTCAATGTATTTAATTTCCCATTTTATTTTTCTTTTAATGTGTCCATATACACATGCAGAGTTCTTTAAGCATAGAAAATTCTGCCAGGGTTTAAAAAATGAACAATGGTAGTTCCTGAAACAAGGGATTTGTATTTACTTTATAAACTTTTGGATTGTTTGAATTTTATCTAACTATAAATGCATTAAAAAAATTTTTTATGTGTATTTTTGAGCGAGAGAGTCACAAAGCATGAGCAGGGGAGGGGAAGGGAGAGAGGGAGGTATAGAACCTGAGCAGGCTCCAGGCTCCCAGCTGCCATCACTAAGCCAGAAGCAGGGCTCAAACCCACGGACCATGAGATCATGACCTGAGCTGAAGTCAGATGCCCAACCCACTGAGCCATTAAGTTGCCCTTAAGTGCATTAAAAAACATTGGATTTAAAAAGTGTTGGCAGAAGGGCACCTGGCTGGCCGAGTCAGAAGAGTATGCAGCTCTTAGTCTTGGGGTTATGAGTTCAAGCCCCGTGTGCGGTGTAGATCTTACTTAAATAAAACTTAAAAAAATATAGAAAGGTAAGGCATTAAGGTGAAATCTTCATTTTTTTAAATTTAAAAACTATTATTGTTCTTTTTTGAATGTTTATTTATTTTTGAGAGAGAGTGAGTGCAAGTGGGAGAGAAGCAGAGAGGGAGACAGGATTCCAAGCAGCATGGAGCTTGACTTGGGGCTTGAACCCACACATCGTGAGATCACGACCTGAGCCAAAATCAAGAGTCGGATGCTTAACCAGACCGAGCCACCCAGGTGCCCCAGTCTTCGTAGATTAAATGAATTTATTAAATGAAATGTTAAATGAATACCTACATTATTTATAGGATCATTATAATTTTCAAATGATAAAACTATGAAGCATTTTATAAACTAAAAAATACATTTTAGATATTCAGAGATATGCTATATAGTAGAGGCTAAAAATGTAATAGCTATTAAAAATTGCTCGAGTTAGGAGCGCCTGGGTGGCTCAGTCACTTAAGCATCCAGCTTTAGCTCAGGTCATGATCTCCAGGTTCGTGGATTCGAGCCCCATGTCGGACTCTGTGCTGACAGCTCAGAGCCTGGAGCCTGCTTCGGATTCTGTATCTCCCTCTCTCTCTGCCCCTCCCCTGCTCGTGCTCTCTCTCTCTGTCTCTCAGAAATAAATAACATTAAAGAAATTGCTTAATTTATAGTAATAGCTTGTCTATTTTCTGCACTTGAGTGTTTTATTGTGCTAATAAATATTACTAGATTGGACATTGCAAATGCTAACTTAATATAAATCAAAACAAGTTGTTTGGCATATTTTAAGTTGAGTTTTTATTACCAGAGAACAAACTGAATAGTATGCTATTAAATAGGACATTTAAGTCTATTTTTTTTTAATGTTTGTTTAGTTTTGAAAGGGAGAGTGTGTGTGCTGTGTGTGAAGGAGAAGGGGGGACAGGATCCAAAGCAAGCTGTGCGCTGACAGCCTGACGCGGGGCTCGGGTGCGAGCTGTGAGGTCATGACCTGTGCCGAAGTTGAATGCTCAACCCAGTGAGCCAGGCAGGCGTCCTGGTCTCATTGTTTAAAATCCTGTTAGCTTTAATCTTTTGATGGTAGTGAAAATTGTTGGTTTAAAATTTTTAATTTGCTGTATGACCATAATTACGTCACAGACATTTCAGGGACAAATTAAATGATCAAGGCATTTTGAGGAAGAAATGATGTAGAAGATCTAATGAAGTGTACTTAGCATCCATTTTTCATGCTAACATTATGTTTTGTTTCAGGAAACGTCCTGATCAGACATGGGTTCAGTGTGATTCCTGTCTAAAGTGGCGAAAATTACCAGATGGAATAGATCAACTTCCAGAAAAATGGTATTGCTCCAATAACCCTGACCCACAGTTCAGGTACCATATAGTTAGTAGTACCCTTTTTGGAAAGGCAGAAAGTCCTATTCAAGATGTGTGAACAGGCGCTGGTGACGCGTTATTCCCATGTGATTTTTCTGACTAGAAATTGTGATGTTCCAGAAGAACCCGAAGATGAGGATGTGGTGCATCCTACTTATGAAAAAACCTACAAAAAGAGGTGAGTGTTGTACTTAGTGCGGTGGGGAATAATGGCCACATTAGCACCAGCGATGGGTCTGCGGCATTATTGATGCTTCTCCGAGATAATGCTGGTACGATCCAAAAACGATTATGACCCCCAGAAGGCTTTCTTGTGGATGCATAATATCGGGTGCTTTTTTGGTTTGTTTTTTTAACATTATAGTGTGGATATCTGCTCTTTTTTCACCTGCTATTTAGTGCTGTCCTGTCTACAAGATAGTTTGCATACAGAATAGTTTGTCTTTTAGGGACCACACACAGATGACTCATAAATGATTATATAAATGTACCGTAAAGAGCTTAAAGCCTTAAAAGGGAAGGTGAGGCATGTACGTATTACCAATGGGAAGCTGATGAGTGTCATACAAGGCGCGACCCAGTGCTGTTGGGAAGCCCATAACCAGAGACACCCTCTGGCTGGGGATGGGGAGGGAAACCCGGATGGGGAGGAGTCAAGGAGATCTGTGTAAGACGTCTTGAAGGACGGGTAGGATGAAAGTATAGAAAACAGCGCTTCGTTCGGCTTTAGCTAAGTGCGTGAACGGGCACTATGGAAAACAGGCGGGAGGGAGCAGCTGAGTAAGGAGTGACCGTCGGCCCTGGTGAACCTGTGGCTAGTGTGCCGCACGCAGAGGTTGGGTTCATGTGGAACTTCCAGGTGGTCATGATTGAGAGTGCGCCGTGTTTGAGGGTAAATCCAGCAGCAGAATTGGGAGTAAAGAAACCAGTTAGCAGCCAGTGTGGTGGTCCCACTCCGGAGGTCAGAGTAATGCTGGTCTGGGTCGAGAACTTGAGGCAGACATTGGGGCGTGCCTGAGAAGAGGTAGGAAGTATTTCCCGCCTAAGGGCCTACCACTGATGATCATGAAACTGAAGCAAAGTTCAGTGTACTTACCTCGGTGACTCTGTGAAATGACAAATCTGTCAATGGGAAACAGAATTGAAAAATGATAAATTTACACATGTTCACTTTTCATCCTTTTTTTCTTTTTCTTTTTTCAAGAGACAAGGAAAAATTCAGGATCCGACAACCAGAAATGATCCCTCGGGTAATAAATTAAGCCTTCCATTGATAGTGGTGTCTTACATTGGGTAGTGGTTAGTTTAACAAATAGTGAGTTTGAAAGCTCGCTGTTCAAGCTGGTTACACAGCAGATTGAAATGATTGTTCATTCAGCTCACAAACTCCGTATCCCCTCCTTGCCCTCCTTCCTAACCCAACAACTTCATTCAAACGGTCGGTTTTGATACTTCGTTAGGCGTCTTCTGAGGAAAGGCAGGCAGTGAAGACTCTTGTTTCAGGGACTTCACAGGAACCCCTGGGGAGCCACGGTCCAGTACTAACCCCGAGCACTAGTGGTTTTCCTTCTCTTTGCTGACCGCTCTTCCTGGCCCTTCCGTCCCTTGCTCGGTGCTGACGGGTGGGGAGGCGCGTTTTCTGGGGAGGACGCTGTGCTTCTTGTGTAAGGGCTGCTGCAGATTTGTATGTTTGCTTTTAACTACATTGAAACATTTTCTTATGTAAAGGATGAGGGTTTGGAGGTGAGGACAGAACTGACTTTATCTTCAGTTTATTTCTCTTAGAAAACTGAAGTTTTCATTGTACCTTGGCAAGTCCTAGTTACTAGAGGGTCAGCAAATCTTGCTATAAAAGGCCAGATGGTATTTTAGGCTGTGCGGGCCACATGCAGTCTCTGTTGTGTACGCTTCGTTTTGTTCACACCGTTAAAAATGCAAAACCATTCTTCGGCTGGATTTGGCTTATTGGCTTGTTTATTGCTCCCTGGTGTGGCTTAAAGAATTTGCTTGGTTTAGGATGGTCCTCAGTGTTTTCTGGGAGAAGGGAAAATAATTTCTCGTGTTTTGGGCATGGCACCTTTAAAAAAGGCCTTTAAGATCACTTTTTTTTTCTTCCAACAGATTAACTCTGATCTCTTGTTTCGGACACCCACCATGTCAAGTCAGAGCTTTTCTCCCGTGAAAGAAAGTGTTCCAAGAGGCCATCTCTCAGAAGTGGCAAATACGTATGCAACCAGACTTCTAAATAACCATCGAGGCTCACCCCAGTCTGATCCTGAGAACAACAAGTCAGTGGCTAAAATGTGTTTTTCCATTTGGGGAATGAATACTAAACAGAGCCTTTACGTGACCGCTGTGTGGCCGTGATGCCCTTCTGAGAAGCTGTAGTCCGTGCACATAAGAAGTCTTAGAGACAAGTTACCCCCACCACACTTAGGCCGCATATTTAAGTAATTTTTAAAAGTTTTCAGTTATATTCATTGTAGAATTTGGTTGAATTTTCATCTCCTTGAAATTCTATATAGTAGGAAAATTCCTGGTTTTAGAATTACCAGTATTTAAGAAAAACATGAAACCGTTAATAAAAGTATGACACTATCATGTCAGGTGTGACCCTAAGTTCTTAGCTCATGGCACGCTGTGTATTTTGGGTGAGTGGATGGAGAGGGAAAGGGAAATGTATGAGTGATACGTAAATTGAACAGTTAGGTCTCTTGACTGGAATGGTCAGGAAAGGCTTTGGGATAAAACAGTACTTGGTTTGGTTCCTGAAATTCTGAAAGCAGTACTCTGTGCAGGCGACTCACTCAGAGGGACCAGGGCCAGCACGGGGGAAGAAAACATGACACCGGCAGACTAGGACAGCAGACTGCTGCGCTTGGTCTTTTGTTGGAAAACCAACACCAAACCGAGGTTCTCTGAGATAGTAGCGTGGGATTTTCTGAGGGGTTTTATAGCCTTCATCCAATTCTCAGAGGGCTTTTTGACCTCCAGAAGGATTAGAAATAACTGCTTTTATGCATATCTACGTCAGGGGGGCACGTTCTAAAATAGTTGGCTGTTTGCAGCCTACATTTTTAGAGGCTTGTTTGGGGGCTGGGTTGCTACTTAACTAAGAAGTTGTGTGAAAAAAAATTTTTGTAACTAGTCACCGTAATATTATTGGCTTTTCTTTTTAAAGATGGTTCCAAACAAAGTCAGAAAAAATGAAATCTGTAAAGTTTACAGACAAAAGATAATGAAATTTATTTTTTTTAATTTTTTTAATGTTTTATTTATTTTTGATAGAGAGACAGAGCATGAGAGGGGGAGGGGCAGAGAGAGAAGGAGACACAGAATCTGAAGCAGGCTCCAGGCTCTGAACTAGCTGTCAGCACAGAGCCTGATGCGGGGCCCGAACCCACGAACGTGAGATCTGACCTAGGCCGAAGCTGGAGGCCTAACCGACTGAGCCACCCAGGCACCCTGAAATTTATTCTTTAAAGTGATTTGTTTCATTCAAGTAGAAGAAGAGAATAGAAATTGTTCATGAATTTTTAAAGCCTGAAGAATTTGAAATTTGAGCTTGAGAAAAATAGAAGCTTTAAGAATAAAGCCGAAGGCTGTGGGAAGGTGGTCCCTAAGCTGAGTATTAAGATAAGAGCAGTTAGCCTGGGAGGGAAACCGGTAGGGCAGCCCGCAGATAAATGACGAACCGTGGCAGCCCGTGGCGCTCGGGTGAGTGAGCCCAGGGGGCCTAGCTGAGAGCTTAAAGAAGAGTAGTTCTCTGGACCTTCACCGTCTGCCAAGTCAGACTTGGCAAGTCTGGCCGCGTGGCTTCTCTGTCAGACGGCAAGACCTTTCTTTCCGGGGCAGTGTCAGTGCTGAAGGTGTGAGGGAGCCACTGTGCTGGGGCAGGAGGGGTGAGGGATCGTTCGCGTACCAGGTGGTAAGAATCCCCTCCCTTCTTCCCCTCATCGGGCTCCCAGGAGAAGAGCCCTAGACGGTGCTGAGAGTCTGAGCGCCCTTGGAGTCACAGGGCCAGCCCTCACTGCATCTAGTCAGCCTCCCGCTGAAACATAAAGGTAGGCCGAGATCACCCCAGGTGCCAACTCAGACAAAGGGACTAGTAGAAACCTTTGGAATTTACTGGGAGGTGGGTAGGTGTTGAACAAACACATTCTTAGAAAAGATAAGCAGGCCGGTGGAGGGTAGAAAAAGGAAAAGATAAGATTCAGGAGGGCCAAGAACTGATGGGAATTTCAGATTGGGAAATTAGAGAAAACAAAGGGGAGGAAGTAGTACGAGACTTGCCTTCCACCAAATACACAGCAAAAATGTCTGGAAAAAGATCCATTCTGGCGCATCTGGGGGGCTCAGTCGGTTAAACGTCTGACTTCGGCCCAGGTCATGATCTCACAGCTCGTGAGTCTGAGTCCTTCATTGGGCTCTGTGCTGATAGCGTGGGGCCTAGAGCCTGCTTCGAGTTGTGTCTCCCCCCACCTCTCCCCTGCTTGTGTTCTGTCTCTCAAAAATGAATAAACAGAAAAGAGAAAGAAAAAGATCCATGCTAAGAAACATCATGAAATTTTAGAACGCGAGGGAAAAGAATGCTTTTTAGGAGAGGTAAACGTAAAGGTCAGGAATCAGAATGGCAGGAACACTGAATGGTACGTGATCATGGAATGCTGCTTTATAAAAACTAAGCCGGCAGTAAAATTGAGAATTGAATAAAGATACTTTTCATTATGTGAAGTTTTACATTTTTTCTGCCCTGTGTACCCTTTCTCAAGATTTTATTGGAGATTGTGCCCCCTTGATATTGAAAGAGTAAACCCAAGCAAAAGAAAAACGTTGAGCTGGAGACATATGAGGGCTAACACGGGACCCAGACGGCAGACCGGTACAGGTAGCCCTCTGAGGGGGCAAAAGATAATCAGTTGGAGGTAAATTCACAGAAAACTAAGTTGATGAGGAAGACGAGGTGATTTTTAATGCAAGGAAAACGGAAGGATAGAGTATGCTCCTTTAGTTTGTGCGGCTCACCTCTGATCACCGAACACTGATAAAAATTACGCCGAGCGAACGGGAATGGCGCAGAGCTGAGCGCTCGCTCGAATACGGAGAGCGGACCTGGGTGGGGCCGCGGAGTCCGGTTTCGGGCGAGTATGCGCTGCGATGCCCGAGACGGCAAACGGGGGCGTGTGTGGCCGTGTGTCCCCGTGTGTCCCCGTGTGTCCCCGTGTGTGGAGCGGGTGCTTCAAAGCAGCCTCGCAGTCTGCTTGTTTTCCTCCACTGTACAGGGAGCAAGCCCCTCGGCTTCATCAAATCCCTGAGTACTGTGTGGCCAGTTTGTTAAATGAGCGTGGACATTTCTTAGAGTTTTAAGATCATTAATTGAAGATTCCTTCAAGGTCATCTGTTTTGTTCATTTCTATATTGCATAGTCTTACGTTTTATATATAAAATGTCTTCCAGCCTGAAACGGAGATTTTCTACTCGTTCGTCCATTCTGAACTCAAAGACTCGGAGATTGAGTAATCAAGCATTTGAAAATTCACTTTGTAAGGATGATGATGATGAAGATGTCATCATCTTGGAGGAAAACAGTACTCCCAAACCTGCAGTGGATCATGATATTGAAGTGAAGTCAGAGCGGAGTCCCATGGAGCACAGCGGCCTGCAGGTGGAGCCGGTGGCCGAGAAGGAGCCCTGTGCCCAGACGAGCTCATCCGGCGCCTCGTCCTCCCGGTGCGATCAGGGAGCTACCGCGGCCACCCAGACCGAAGTCCCGGGTGTCGTCGTTAAAAAAGAAGAAACGCTCGAAGATGACATCGACGCAAGGCATGACCCAGCTGTGCTGCCGTCCTATGTGGAGGCTGAAGCAAAGACACAGGACGCCCAGGAAGCCTTGGATAAATCTGCGGCTGAGGCTGGTTGCCAGTTAAATGAACTGAGAAATGAGCTGTTTCTAGTGACCCAAGAAAAAGAAACTTACAAGAGACAGTGTACCGTGTTCACTGACCAAATCAAAGGCTTGCAGCAGAGGATACTGGAACTGAACGACAAATACGTGAAGAAGGAAACGTGCCATCAGTCCACCGAAACAGACGCCGCGTTTTTACTTGAAAGTATTAATGGCAAACCTGAAAGTCCGGACCATGTGGTGTCTCAGTTTCGGCAAGCTCTGGAAGAAATAGAAAGGCTGAAAAAACAGTGTAGTGCTTTGCAACACGTGAAGGCCGAGTGCAGCCAGTGTTCCAACAGCGAGAGCAGAAGTGAGGTGGACGAAATGGTGGTGCAGCTGGATGACGTGTTCAGACAGCTGGACAGGTGCACTGCAGAGAGGGACCAGTACAGGAGTGAGGTGAGTGTGTCGGCCTACAGAGCGTCCGGGGGGCCTCAGGGCATCGGAAGCGGGGACCTGCCGGTTGCCAGAGTGGAATAGATGACATAATAATATTTCTGCTTCCTGATTCGCCGCTGCCACACCGCTGCTCAGCTGGGCCGGCACGTGGTCCTCCTGGGGGCAAATGGGAATGTGTGTTGTGGAGATGGGTTGCTGGAATTTGGTGGGTAGTGATGAGGTGTGGGAAATTTACTATAGGGTACTGGAAATTCCCGTATAATGAAGGATTGTCCTGCTCAACATACTATTCTCGTTCCCAGTGAGGCACTCAGTTACTAAATATAGGGATCTTCACATCCATTATTAATTAGTAGGCCTTGCAAAAACCACACCAGGTGGCTGAGGGCCTCCGTTCACAGGGGTGCCCTGTGTTAGTTATGATTGGGTCTGCGGGCAGGTGACCACACGGGCCTCGGAGACAACAGGCTCCTACGTTGTGGCTTCGCTTCTCCACGTGCAGTTACGATGCTCGGAGGTGGCACTCCGGGTCCAGTCCTTGTGTATCTACACCCCAAGCAGCAGGACAGAGGAGGGGTGCGGTCCTGAACATTGCTTATATCCCACCTGTCAGAACTTAGTCCCCTGGCGAATGGGCGCCCTGGAACTGTAGGTTTTATGCGGGGTTCTTAGACTGAGGGAGAAGCCTCCGCGTATACTCTCCATCCAAATTGGGGTCGCTCCTGAAAACAAGTGTCGTATGTGTTCTGTGAATGTGGTGTTTGGAAGAAGGGTTTTTCTGCTGAGATTTCGGAAAGAGCAGTGCGGAACCGCCCCTCTTCCTAGAAAGAATGCTGACGTAGCAGCTCACCTGAACAGTCATCGTGATGTATTGGCTCGGAGCCAGATGACAAAACATATACAAGTCACTATAAGTTTTCTGTCGTAACCTCCAGCTGGTGAGCGTGCACGAGACCCGAGAGCCACCTTGGTGTCGTTTCCGTGTGACAAGATGTCGAGGTGTGACACTGAGCAAAGGATGCTTTCCCCCCTGTGGGTTTTTCGATGGTAATTTTCATCATGCAGGTTTTCTACATGTCTTAGCTTAAATTTGCACTTGGCATTCGTAGTTTTAAGTTTTACACTTAACAAAATTTATTTTTTTTGTCAGGTTGAATTACTAGAAATGGAAAAATCACAAATGCGCTCACAATACGAAGAACTGAAAATTGAAATCGAACAACTGAAATCCACAAATCAGCAGGCAGGAGCAGATGTTTCAACTTCAAGTAACATTGAGGAGCCTGTAAATTACACTGATGGGGAAAGGTAATTGCACACCAGGCATGTCTCGCGGTGGCCTGGGTTAGCACGGTGTTTGTTTGCTAGCACACATCAGGTAGATCCCCTTCGAGCGAAAAGCACACGTCCTCGCCCTTCCCTTCTACGAAAGAACAGTTGAAGTTCAACTTAAGCGAAACAGGAATTTGGAAGGAATAAAGCACAGGTGATTGGTCAGAGTGGTTTGGAGTGCTGTGTGGGGAAAAGTGGAGATGCAGTTAGAGATCACAGAAGGGGGTGACTTCGGCCATGACTAAAAGACAAAGGACTATTTCACAAAACTTACTTTTTCACCTGGATTTCTTTTACTTTTGTGCTTGGCACCATTTCTTAATGGTTTGCAGCCTTCATTTTACTCTATGCCCTCCCCAAGCTTAACTTTTAGGTAGTCACAAAATTACTAAAAATCGCCATGGTACAGGTGGTTCTTAGGAAGAAGTTCTTCTGTGAAGATAAGAACATAGTAAATGACCAGTTACCCTATCTCAGTAGGATGCAACGTGGGCGTGGGGGTCTGTTTCGGTGTTGGGTGGGGGAGGCGGACGCTGGGGCGGCCGTGTGTGAAGACTCAGCACCTGCAAGTAGCCAGCGAGGGCCCGGATCGGGCACCTCTTCCTGCTGATGGTGTGACTGCAGACCGAAGAGGCGCTGTCGGGGAATAATCTCCTGCATCCTCTCTTGACATCAGTTATAGTATTACCTTTTTAACTGAAGCTTTTGAAGGATTTCAGTGAATCTATCTGTTCTAGAAATAGAGCAGAGCAGTACAGAAAAGCCTGGAGGGCCAAGGCTCCGAAGTGATGTTTCTCAAAATGGGAACCCTGGCTGTCTGTGGTGCTTGTAGAAATGCATATCCTTGGATTGCAGTGTAGTTTATTAAATTGGAAACTTTTTTCTTAATGTTTATTTTTCAGAGAGAGAGAGAGAGAGAGGCAGAAAGAGTGAAAGAGAGGGAGAGAGAGAATCCCAAGCAGGCTTCATGCTGTTAGCACAGAGCCTGATGCGGGGCTGGAACTCATGAACCGTGAGACCATGACCTGAACCCAAATCAGAGTTGGACACTTACTGAGCCACCCAGGCAACCCTAAGTTGGAAACTTTATTGAATAGTCTCTGAGATGATTCTCTTGCACACTGATCTTTGAGTAACTGATGATCTTTTATTTTGTATTTATTTGCTTTTTTTAAACAGATCTTTTAAACCTGTGCTTTCTAAAATAGTATAGGCATATTCTACATGAAGTTTAGCTACTCTGAATTGAGATGTGCTTTAAGTATAAATAAAAAATAAAATTTCAGAGATTTAGTATGATAAAAAGAATGTAAAATACCTCAATAATGAGCCTGGGTGGCTCACTTGGTTATGTGTCCAACTCCAGCTCAGGTCGTGATCTCACAAGTCGTGAGTTCAGGTCCCATGTGGGGCTCGCTGCTGCGGTCAGTGTGGGGCCAGCTTCGGATCCTCTGCCCACGCTCACCGTCCCAAAAATAAACATTAAAAAAATTAATTTTGATTATGTGATGAAATAATATTTTAGTTACATTGGTTTAAATATATAACTCCAATTAAGTTTACAGTTGCATTGCACTTTTTACTCTGGCTATTTGAACACTTTAAATTGCGTGTGGAGCTCGGAATCTTTCTCTTGGATGATGCTGTTCTGTACACTTAAAATAAGAATGTATGGCATGTCCAGTGATGGGAGGAATCCTCTAGGGACAATCAAAAGACTTAAAGAAAAGGACATGTAAGAAGCCATTGGGTCCTACTAGTCCTTTGCCAACCTTTCATGTAGATAAAAGTTGTGGTTCTGTATGGTAAAGAGGATATTCTTGGCAAGGAAGTCAGGTGGTTAATAACTTCTGGAAAGCAAAGCAGAAGCAAGTTTGAACCATGGGCCTCTGATTGAAGATGAGTGGGAAAGCTTGGGGGAAATGGCATGCATGGGAATGATGTCAAATTGTGTTCAAGGAGCAGTGGAGTCTTACCTGCAAGCGCACAAAACATGCTTAAGATCACATTTCTGTGCATTGTCAACCCAAGGATGAGCGTCGTGGCTCTTCAGGGAGTTTTACCTTAGATCAGTATCTAAACTAAATGTGGGCCGCTTTCATGGGGGAGGGGGCAGAATAAAAGCAACTATAACATTCAGTCCCTTGGTTTCACTCAGTATTTGAAGCAGAGGCTGCTGAATAATTGTAGGTATTTAAAGTTGGATATTGATACTCAGATACATGTATATAGATTTGGAAGGAATGATAATGATCATCTAATCTAGGGATTCCCAGTGTTTTTAGCAAAACACCATTCTCTATAAATGCATAGCAGAAGGGGTCATCTGTGAACTTTAGCATATGAAAGGTCCAGAAAGGTCCTGCATCTAAAAAACCTTGTTTAATATTAGTTAGCCCAAAGTTTTGTGAGCTTATGACCACACCCTTTTCCTCTTACACAAGGATGTATGTATCTCATAGAAATGTTTTAGAGAACAAATCAGTTTTTATTTTCCTCACAAGGTGAAATTCAGAGATATGTTTTTTTTAAGTTACTTATTTTTGAGAGCGAGAGAGGGTGCGAGCCAGGAAAGAGCAGAGAGAGGAGGAGAGAGGGAGAGAGAGAATCCTAAGGAGAGAGCCGCCTGACAAGGGGCTGGATCTCACCAACCCTGAGATCATGACCTGAGCCGAAATCAAGAGTCAGATGCTTAACCAGTTGACTGAGCCACCCAAGCGCCTCCGAAGAGATGCATTTTTATTCTTAGATCAGCATTCTCACTAGTATATGCCTACTGTGTTCCAGGTGATACTATTTTATATTGTAAACAACATACTGCGATTACAAGTTATTTTCCCAGTCCATATTTGTCTTCAGTCGTAAATTAAAATTGTATTAGTTGGAACCAGAGCTACTAGTTTTTTGAAACCCTCTACTTAACCCAGAGATGAATGCTTACGTATTAAATTATGAAGTGAATTCGTGTTTCACTTAAATTTTAGGCTCCGCATGAATATTAAACTGTGTTAGGATGTTCATCTAATGGGTGTCATGTTTCTGTTTGCAGCCTCAAACTTCGATCTCTTCGAGTTAACGTAGGACAGCTGTTGGCCATGATTGTGCCTGATCTCGATCTTCAGCAAGTGAATTACGATGTTGATGTGGTCGATGAAATTTTAGGGCAAGTTGTCGAACAAATGAGTGAAATCAGTAGTACCTAACGTATATTTTATGTGACATAATAAAAAATGATTTGCTTAATCCTTTTGGTTGTACATCTTTCAAAATATAAGCAATTTTGTTTTATAGATATGATAGGCAACAGACTGAAGAGCGAGTCGTAATCTTTACTTCATTCTATGCATTCAAGTGTGGTCACAAGTACTGTGGACACATTATCACACCTTTGAAATGCCTGGGAATCATTGGTACTGAGCAGCTGACTAGCTAACTCATGATTCTGTTTTGAAATGTAAATATTTGTAATTAAGTCTGCACATATTTTTTTATTCCCCTAGAGGACTTCAGTGTTTCTCGCCAAGAGCTTTTCAGGTTGCCCCTAACCTTTGTGCAGTCTATCCTGGTTCCCAGAGTATTTTTCTCTGAAGCGAGGGCTGTGCCGGGCTATAAGTAGAAATGGTACCTTTGATTTTCTTACAGAGACATTTAAACAGGATTTTTAAAAAATGGAATTATACTCCTTGTAAGTTGTAAGTGAATGGACCATTAATGTTTCTTTTCTATAAATTCTTACCTCCTGAAGTATTTTATTCATGGAAACGAGGAAAGCAGAAACTCTCCATCCATTTTGCCAGGAGTTTCCTTGTGTAGAGACTGCCAATCGTGGTTCAACGCAGTGTTTTTATAGAACAAAGACATGACGTTTTCGTATAAAGAAGCATCAAAAATGTTAAGTGTCCCACCACATTTGCTTTGAAGTCCATTTTTGGCTGCTTCGTCAACATGGAGTGGGCACAGTGATTGTTTAATATTTCTTTTTGTGAAATTTCCTGTACAGCCTTTTGTAGAATGACTGCAGGTTAATGCGAGTGGAGGAAGACAATCTTTCTCAAACAGCACAGCATACCGTTCATTTTAGTACAGACCTGAGTGTTCTATGTCCTGGAGGTAAGCCGGAAACTGCCCTAGGATGATAGTATTACATGCCATAAGAATGAATGCTTTATTGGTCCCATGTTTGTGCAATTTTAAAGAGATGGCTTTCTATTAAGTATAACTATGTATATATTAAGAATCGTATTTTCCACAACTGAAATGTGCATTATTTTTTTTCAAAGTTTTATCATTGCTATTTATTTTTATTTTTGTTTCTGAACATTCAGTACATGTTTCTTTTGTATGAATGCTTAATTACATGTCTTTCATATACAATATTAAATTTTTACTGTACATTAACTTCTAGAAAAAGCAAATACATGAAGGTTGTTTTTATTTGCTTGATAAAGTAATTGAAAGTGTATTTTTGGTATGAAGCTGGTTTTCTGTCCTAATTGTATCTGCCCAAATTTTAAAATCTCTTGTAATAAAATAAAAATATATATAACGGCTAATTCTCCAGATACTACTTTTAGAGAATTCTATATTCAAATTATATTTTGGAAACTAAAGCTGTTCGCTGAAGACCCTCAAGTTGAGCTCATTTTACTGTATTAGTTGTAAGTTCTGTTTAGGAGACTGAGACTAAAGACGGAGCTCACCTTGAGAGAATGTGTGCGTGTGTGCGTGTGTTACATGTTATTTTACACTCGAGAAGAGACTACTTCTCTGTAAATCATTTAGGTTAATGAAATCCTGCTTAAGAGATAGCAGTGTAGAGCATGTCTAAGTTTGTGAATATTTATGTAGCAGTTCTTTCTGGAATTTGCTATTTTCCCCTTCCTTTGGCTCAGCTATATTCTTGCAAAAATATATTTTTTATATGGCTGTTATCTTGCTTACTGGGAAAGTTAGGCACAGGATTAGTAAATCTGCTTGTTAACTTGTTTCTTTGGAAGCACTTACATATGTACTTCACCCTTTAAGAAAATACTGCCAGGATACAATTCTTTGAAAATGCCGCTAACAAAATTTAACAGAAAAACAGCATGGGCTTTCCCGTACATATCGTATTTAGGTAGAGGGGTCTACCTTTTGTTGTTAAATTTGTAAAAGGCTAATGTGGGAGGACAGTGGTGTTTAAACTAGTTCTGACTATAAAACAGTGTGGGGAAGTACACCACCACAGTCCCCAGTCCCTGCAAACAGGACCTGCTTTAATTAGCTAAGTGTCCACACAGCAGGAGTGGTGTGTGGCCTATCAATGTGTTTTTTATTTGGGCTTCAAATTCCTAATGTGGGCAGTACTGCTGGTGACTCTGCCCTTGGCCTCACTCAATTCCTGCAGTCAGCAGCCCGCTACTTCATTATTTGTCATTGAAGAATAGTTAAAGCGATACTTTGGTGGTTCACAGCCCTGGCTGCATATCAGAATTCCCTGGGGGGTTGTAGGACCCCAGGGCAAGGATGCACCCCGTGCTGGTTCAGAGTCTGGGTTTGGGCCCAGATATTAGTTTTTGGTTTTTTTTTTTTAAGGCCTCTCCATGTGCCACAGAACTGACAGCCATTGATCTGTACCTTCCTGTCATGAGTGTTTACGGTGCGGAACTCCGTGTGTTCCTGAAACCGAGTCAGGACTGGCAGGCTCCTTTGTCACTGGGGCCAGCGAGGCCGGAGAATGGGGAGCAGAGCTGGTGCCCAAGTTAGAAGTGTAAATGGAAGAGAAGCACATTTATCCACTGCTTCCCTGAGGTTAACCTCTGTTGCTTTTTGTGTGTCCTTCCAGAAAATATTAGCTGCATACATATACACATTCATATATATGCATTCAGTTTATATTACATTTTTCTATCTTTATATTTGATTATATATTTGTATCTCAAGTTTACACAAAGATGGTACGCCAGATAATTGGTATCTTAACATTTCCGTGTTACTTTTTTGAACAGGTTTGGTAACATTCTATGATCTGCATATGCTCCTAATGCTCATTTATTTCTCAGTGTTCTGACATTACAAAATACGATACTGTGGAAATTCATACACACCACACAGTTTTATAAGTACACCCAGAGTGTAAATCCTTTGCAGTGAATATTGATAGGTCAAAGAGTGTATGCTATGTAACTTAATAAATGTTACCATCCAAAAATGAATTTAGACTCCTATGAAAAACGTATAAGTGTGGTTTTTTCCCCCTCTATCTCTTCATCAAATTTTTAAAAAATGACAGCTTTCATTGTCTCAGGTGAACGTGCTTTCGTACGTTTTGTTGACCATTAGAATTTATTTTCCTGCGTACTACATCAGATTGTTTGACTGTTCTTTTCTTTTGGGTTCTTTGTCTTACTGCTTTTAAAACTTTTTTTTCAGTGTTTGGTTTTGAGAGAGCAGCAGGAACGCATGGAGGCGGGGGCGGGGAGAGGGGTAAAGACGCTAAAAGCCTGGGTAACGTGGCCACAGACAACACCCAGACAGCGAGCTGTCCGAAAATCCACAGTAGGCTAAATCTTACTTTGTGTAGGGTTTCCTAAACCCTCACTGGAGGGGAGTGAGAGACGCAGCTCACAGAAAGAATGCCGTTAATATCCACCTCGCGTAATGAAGGACATCTATACGGATGAAGTTTAGAATTAAATTTTGTGACCAAAAAGTTAATTTCCATATACTGACCTATAGTGAGAAAGTCAAGACCAAAGGAGACAGAGTCTTGGTAAATCAAGCCATTCAGATAGGGTGAAGGTATTTAAAAAAAAATTTTTTTTAATAGTATGAGAGGATGAGGGGCAGAAAGAGGGACACAGAATCCAAAGCAGCTCCAGGCTCTGAGCTGTCAGCACAGAGCCCGATGCAGGGCTCGAACCCACGAACGTGAGACCATGACCTGAGCAGAACTCAGAGGCTTAACCGACTGAGCCACCCAAGCGCCCTAGGATGAAGGTATTAAAATGAGTGCAGTCACAGGATGAATGAGCAGTTCTAAAATGAGTGTGCATAAAACTTCAGGAAGTTTTTGTATATAAATATTCCAATAAGAATGAGTTGTAGGTACATGCAGTTTCCTATTTCACACACGTACAACACGTTTAACCCAAGGGACAGGGTTCAGTGGCAATTTCTTGCAAAGCAGTCAGGACTCAATATCATGGTAACAATATATAGAGCAGGTTTAAATTTGACTCAAAATAACTTTTACCCCAAGCCAGCTAATACTTAGGTTATGAGTATCTTCACTATGCAGTCGTGCAGAATCTAGCTGTCCTTTTCACAACAAAATGTGACGGTGCTTTATGTTCACAAAAAGTGAGCCTGTGGGTGTCCTGGTAAATGCCATTGACAATGTGGCCTGTGTTTTGAAAGCGTGTGCTGTGATCTAAGCCATGGGTGACTTAAAGTAGTTGAGGGGCACCCGGATGCTTGTCAGTTAAGCATCTGACTTCAAATAAGGTCATGAGCCCACGGGTCGTGAGTTCAAGCCCCACGTCCTGAGCTGTCTGAGCTGTCAGCACAGAGCCTGGAGCCTGCTTCGGATTCTGTGTCTCCCTCTCTGCCCTTCTACTCTCGCTTTTTCTCTTTCTCTGTCTCAAAAATAAACAACAAAGTAGTTTGGATTTATAAAGTGTTTGGGGAGGCAGTTGAGCTACTGGACTGGAGAGCACTGTGGCCAGTTTGCTACCTGACCTTTGGCAGGTCGGTCCTGGGGGACAGGTGTTTGTAGGCCGCGGAATGGCCACTTGTTGTGGAGATCCCGAGTTCCAGGGGTGAGTTGCCTAACCAGCTAACAGCAAAAGAAGTGACGGTCTGACCTAACTATACCTGACATCTCTTCCTAGCAGAGAAATAAAGGGGTGGAGTACAACAACTTACAACTTACACATCATTGATTAGTAATTATCCTTGTATAATTGTGTGACATGAAATACTATATACTGTATTCATTGTAATTGCTCTTAACCAGTAGTTTCTCACTTCCCACTAATTCACTGTATTAAATATTTTTCAGTATCAGATATTTTAAATAATTATGGGACTTTGCAAATATAGACAAAAATAGAGAAACTATTGGGGAACCTGGGTGGTTCAGTTGGCTAAGCATCCAACTCTTGATTTCAGCTCAGGTCATGATCTCACAGTTCGTGAGTTCAAGCCCCACATTGGGCTCTGCGTGGACAGTGTGGAGCCTGCTTGGGGTTCTCTCTGCCCCTCCCCCACGTTCACTAGCTCTCTTTCTGAAAAATAAACTTCAAAAAAAAAAGTGAAACTATTATAATGAACTCCCATGCAGCTGTCACCCTAATTCAACAGTTTTGAACTCCTGGTCGGCCTTATTTTAAACCATCTTCCCCCCCCCCCCCCCCCCCCCCCCCCCCCCCCCCCCGCCGCCCCGGCCATTTACTTCTCCCATAATATTTTTTGACGTGTATTTTACAAATATTAACTGGAGAGGTTTTTTTTCAGAAAATTACACAAAATTTGCCATTTAACAATTTGTTAACTATATGAGTTGCATTAAATACATTTTTGGTGTACTCCCACCCCTGGTAACCCCCTGTTTTCTACCTCTGAATTTGCTTATTCTAGGTATCTTGTATCAATGGAAACAAAATTGTCTTTTTGTGTCTGGCTTATTTCACTTTGCACAACCTTTTAAAGGTTCATCTGTGTTGTTGCATATATAAATAAATTTCATTCCTTTTTAAGGCTGAATTGTCCATTGTATCTGTGTGCCACAGTATGATACCCATTTATCCATCCATGGACATTTGTGGTGGTTTCACCTCTTTACTATAAGAACGGTGCTGCTATGAACATTGTTTCATAAGTGTCTACTTCAGTCCTTGCTTTCAGGTCTTCGGGATAACATACCTAAGAGTGGAATCGATGAATGTTGGCTAATTATGTAAGTGTTTGAGGATTTGCCAAACTATTTCCACAAAGACACACCATTTTACATACCAGCCAGCAATATAGAAGTGTTCCAATTTTTTCAGATCCTCTACAACACTAATTTTCTGAATTTTTTGTTTGTTTTTCTTAACCATCTAATGAGTATGAGGGATTATAGTAGTTTTGATCTGCATTTTTCTAATGGCTAGTGATGTTAAACTTCTCTTCATGTGTTTACGAGCCATTTGTATATTTTTGGAGAAATATCAATTCAAGTCTTTTGACCATTTTTAGCTTGGATTGTTTATATTTTGATATTGATTTGCAGACTCTTGATTTTTTTAAATATATATTCTGGATATTAGTGCTTATCAGATACACGATTTGCCAATATTTTCTCCCATTCTGTGGGTTGTCACTCTACTCTTCAGTTTTTAATTTTGGTGAAGTTGAATTTATTTTGTTGCCTGTCCTTTTGGTATCATATTCAAGAAACCCTTGATTTATCCAACATCATGAAGATTTTCTGAGAGTTTTATAGTTTTAGCTTTTACATTGACATCTACATTGACAAACTAATTTTGAGTTAGTGTATGATGTAAGATTCCAGCTTCATTCCTGTGGCTGTGGATATCCAGTTTTCCCAGCAGCATCTTTTTTGAAGAAGATTGTCTTTTCCCCGTTGAATAGTCCTCTCATCCTTGTCAAAAGGCAATTGACCATATTAACTGAGGGTTTATTTCTGGGCTTTATATTCCATTGATTTGTATGTCCTTATGCCAGAATCACAGTATTTTGATTACTGTAACTTTCCAGCAAGTTCTGAAGTCAGGAGCTGTGAGTTTTCCAACTTTGTCCTTCCTCAAGATTGTTTTAGCTATTCAGAGTACCTTGAGATACCATCTGAGTTTTAGGACAGAGTTTTCTACTTCTACAAAACATGCCATTGAATTCTGATAGGAATCGCATTAAATCTGTGGATCATTTAGGGTGGCATTGACGTCTTAACAATATCAAATCTTCCAATCCATGAACATGGGATGTCTTTCCACTTATTTGTCTTCTTTAGTTCAGCAATGTCTTTAATTTCCTTGATTAAGTTTATTCCTAAGCATTTTTTTCCTTTCTGATGCTATTATAAATGGAATTATTTTCTCAGTTTCCTTTCTGAAAGTTCATTGTTAGTGTTTAGAAATGCAACTGAGGGGCGCCTGGGTGGTTCAGTAGGTTAAGCCTCCGACTTTGGCCCAGGTCAGATCTCACGTTCGTGGGTTCGAGCCCCGCGTCGGGCTCTGTGCTAACAGCTAGCTCAGAACCTGGAGCCTGTTTCCGGTTCTGTGTCTCCTTCTCTCTCTGTGCCTCCCCCTCTCATGCTCTGTCTCTCTCTGTATCAAAAATAAATAAAACATTAAAAAAATTAAAAAAAAAAAAAAGAAATGCAACTGATTTTTATGTGACTTTTGTAACCTGCAACTTTGCTGAATTCATTTGTTAGCCTGAACAGGTTTGGGGGTGGTGGAACTCTTTAGGATATTCTGCATATAAAATCATGTCATCTGCACAAAGATAACTTCTCTCTAGTTTAGGTTTCGTTTATTTCTTTTTCTTGCTCAATTGCTCTGGCTAGAACTGCCAATGCTATGTTAAACAGAAGTGGTAAAATGAGACACCCTTGTCTTATTCCTGATCTCAGGGGGAAAGCTTTCACCACTGAGAATGGCATTCATTAGCTATGGCTTTTCAAATATGATGGCTATCATTGAGAAAATTTCCTTCTACTCCTGGCTTATTGTTTTTTATTTTTAGTCATGAAAGTGTGTTGAGTTTTGTCAAATGCCTTTTCTGCAGCAAGTGAGATGATCATGTGGTTCTGTCCCCTTTTCATTCTATCAATGTGGATTACATTAAGTTTTGCACGTTGAGTCATTCTAGCATGCCAGGAATACCATTTGTTCGTGGTGTATAATCCTTTCAATATGTTGCTGAATTAGTTATTGGTAGTATTTTGTTGAGGTGTTTTGTTTTTGCTTTTATATCAATACTTGGTCTGTATTTTTCTCTTGTAGGGTTTGACTGGCTTTGGTATCAGGGTAATGAATGAGTTAGGAGGTGTTTCTTCCTCTTTAATTTTTTGGAAAAATTTGGGAATAATTAGGGTTAATTTTTTAGTAAAACTTTGTAGAATTCACTAGTTAATCCGTCTGTCCAGGGCTTTTCTTTGTTTGGGGGGGATTGATTATTGAGTCAATTTTCTTATTAGTTTTAAGTATTCATATTTTCTATTTCTTCATGATTAAGTTTTAGTACATTGTATGTTTCTAGGAATTTGACCATTCATACAGGTTATCCAGTTTGCTGGCATGCAGCTGTCCGTGGTCTTCTCTTTTTATTCCATAAAACAATCCTTTTTATTTTGATAACATCAGTAATCTCCTTTCTTTTCTTATTTTAGTAATTTCAGTATTCTTTATTTTCTCGGTCAATCTGGCTAAGTTTGTCAGTTTTGTTGATCTTTTTAAAGGACCAAATTTTGGGTTTTACTTTATTGTTTTTCTGTTCTTTATTGCCTTTTCCAAAGTTCTTTTTAAAAATTTTTCTTAATGTTGATTTATTTCTGAGAGAAAGAGAGACCTAGCACGAGCAGGGGAGGAGTGGAGAGAGAGACACAAGGAAACCAAAGCAGGCTCCAGGCTCTGAGCTGTCAGCACAGAGCCGGACGCAAGGCTCAAACTCACAAGCTGTGAGATCATGACCTGAGCCGAAGTCAGACACTTAACTGACTGAGCTACCCAGGTGCCCTGCCCCTCCCAAATTTAAAGCACATTCTAAACATATAATATTGTCTGTAAATAATTTAGTAAATTATCTCTAAAATATGAAATTAAAAATTTTCATTTTAGATTTCTTTTATTTTTTAAAAAAGAGTCTAATTTTTTTAATGTTTATTTTTGAGAAAGAGGGAGAGAGAGAGAGACAGTGTGAGCAGGAGGGGCAGAGAGAGGGAGGCACAGAATCTGAAGCAGGCTCCAGGCTCTGAGCTGTCAGGACAGAGCCCGACGTGGGCTCAGACCCACTAACGGTGAGATCATGACCTGAGCCGAAGTCAGACACTTAACCGACTGAGCCACCCAGGCACCCCAGACATATCTTTGACTTAAACTACTGAACAGTTTCCTAAAGTATTTGTATCTTAGTTCAGGCTGATAAAGATACCATGGACTGGGTAGCTGAATTAACAAACATTTATTTCTCACAGTTCTGGAGGCGGGGAAGTGTAAAATCAAGGCACCAGCAGATCTGGTGTATGGTGAGGGCACTCTTCCCAGTCTCCAGATGGCCGTGTCCTCTGTGATGGAGACGCGGGATAGGGTGGAGGGCGGGGTGCTGGGGTGGCATGGGGAGAGAGTAGAAGTGAGCACCGATCCCCATGATGGGGGCTCCACCCTCATGACCGCACCTAAACCTAATCACCTCCTTAAATCCCCAACTATAGACACCCTCGCACTGGGGATTAAGGCTGCAACACAGGAATTTTGGCAGTGGGGGGGCTACCCATTCATTCCACAGCAGTTCGCATCATCTGACTCT